>NC_056726.1:1564784126-1564789126 GCF_019279795.1 Protopterus annectens
TTGAGGTCTGGTACTCAAGTTTGTATAGCTAGAAGTTGGGGAATTAGGCTCTGTGGTAGGGGTAAAGTTTGGACCAGGATTAGGATGTATGTCCCCATCTATTAGGGAGTGCACTTGTGTTTGTAGAATGAGTTTTAAAAGTTTACATATTATACTTTGAGATTTCCTGGCTCTAGAGCTGTAGTATGTGATGTGAGTGAGTCTATGAAATTTGTCTGACGAGTACATTGGTGGGCAGGTTGTTTTATGGCTATGAGGGGTTATTAGAGTTGTTGTGGCAGTTTGCTTTCTGGGGTTGCTAAAGTCTAGGGAATTAAGGTGTTCGTAGAAAGTAATTAGGTAAGGTACAGTTAGGACAGGAAGGAGTAAGAGTGGGAGTAAGGGTTTTAGGTGTGTTAGAGTAGCAGTGGGTGGCATTATAGTTGTGCAGTGTTCAGGTTACTATGCAGGGATGTTTGCAGATGTGTTAATTAGGTAAAAGTTTAGGGCGAGCTGGGATTTAGTAATTAATAGGTTTCGAGTATGGGATATGTTGATTGGAGGAGGGTGTGTGGTTAGGATGTATAAATCTAGAAGCACTGAGGGCAGGTGGGAATTGTCAGGGTAGGGGAGCGGAGTGAGCCACAGGAAGGCCTGAGCAGTGGAGTAAGGCTTCACTGTAGGAGTGAATCCTAGGAGTACAATCAGTGGGAAGCTGATTGCTAAGGTAAGTTTGGGTAGAGAGGGTGAGGGGTAGGAGGCTAGGAAGTAGGGATAGTGGGCAGAATAGATTAAAAGAACAGAAGGGTAGAGTGGGACTGTATTCCACAAGTTGAGGATTGAACCCTAACTCCTCTACACAAATCCCAGATGCCTTTAATAACTACTTTATAGAAGCTATTCTAACCCTAGCCAACTCCCTACCAACACCCATAGCCTCCGCACATAATAACTCAACTGCCTCTACTAATGCCTTTCAAATCCAACCTGTTTCATCATCTATCATATATAAACTTCTATTAAAACTAAAGCCTTGCACTCCAGCTGCGGACAAACTCCCATCCGAATTCTTACAAATAGCTGCAAAAGCTATTTATCTCTAATATCTACACTGATAAACAGGACAATCTCGGGAAAGGAAAATCCCCTACCATGGAAATTTCTCCACATAATTCCCCTTCATAAAGGTGGCCCTTCTTCTGAAATATCCAACTATACGAGCCTATTGCCTTACTCTCCCCATTAAGCGAAAATAATGGAAAGGTGCATACACAAACAATTTCTTGACTACCTTCTTCAAAAACAAACTTCTAGCCAACTGTCAGCGACTGTAAGCTTCAGGCCCCACCACAGTACTACAACTGCCCTACTTTCCTTTGCTGACTCTATCAATAAAATTCGTAATATTAACCAATTCTCTGCTGCATTATTTTTAGACCTATCAAAAGCCTTTGATATGGTTAACCATAACATACTTCTTGAAAAAGCTGCCAACAACCTCCCTCTAAGCTTACATTCTTTACAGTGGTTTTAGAAGCTATCTCGAGAACAGGCAACAAGCAGTGCGTTGGGAAAATAACCTATCGTCCTTACTCCCTGTAAATATCGGAGTTCCACAAGGCTCTATCCTTGGACCCCTTCTTTTTCATTATTTATCAATGATCTTAATTTGAATGTGCCACAAACAGCAACCTGTATCAATATGCAGATGACTCAACTTTGATCTGCTCAGCTACAGATATTCCCTCTCTCCAGTCCATCACCCAAACAACCTTTCATAATGTTTGGAAATATGGTTTATGCAACACTGTCTCCTCCTTAACCCCAAAAAAAACAAAGCTATTGCTCTTTACTCTACAAATAAATCTCCTACACCTTTCTTTACTATCTCCTCTAATAATGCCACCTGTATTAACCCACAAGTAATACCACTTTCGACTGTTAGGTGTAACCATTGACAACTTATCTGAACTTGAAGAACAAATTAACACTTCTATTAAAGCGGTTTACAAAAACTTGGGACACTCTATAGAATTAAATCCTTCTTGAACCCTGTAACAGAAAAACTATTTGCACAGACCCACCTGCAGCTTTTCCCACCCTTTTTTATGCATCAGCTATATTTACCACACTGTCTAAAAATAACATCAACAAACTCTCTACCTGTTATAACAGTATAGCTAGATTCATTAATGCTACACCCATATAGAACTCCATCACTGTAACAACCTTAAACAGCAACTAAACTGGCTAGAACTAAAGAACCACCTATTGTATCAACAATTACTTATCATACACAAAACTCTTCATCTCCCCGAAAATACTCCCAGCCTTGTAGACTTCATTTCTCCATATAAGAACCTAACCACACTTCGTTCTGCAAATAAGTTCCTTGTATCAATAACTAAATCATACAATAAAGCTGGGGATGCATTATTTTCTAATTCTATAGGTAAAGTATGGAATCAACTTCCTCAAACTTTAACTTGTCTTGAATCTACCTCTCTATTTAAAAAACAAATCAAAGAACATCTTATTTCACATTGGCTATGTCCCTGTACCAATCCTGACTGAAATATAGTCGAAATTAACTAATTTTGCCTTCTCACTAAGCCCCTACCTGATGCCTTCTGGAGATGAGATTTATTCTTAACTTACATACCACAAACTATTTTATCCTTAGTTATTTGTTTTTTACATCCTTCTATATTTACTAATAGAAGACTAGACATTGTACATTTTAAATGTTTTTGTTATCCTCTCTTATAATGTAAGACTGATAAGTTTCTGAAATGTTATTGCTCTGCCTCTCTTGTACCTATTAGAAATCTTTGTTGAAAAATTGTTAAATATTTGCTTTAATCATATTCATTACTGTAATTTGAACTGAACTGGAGCTTTTCTCCCCGGGCCTCTACTGTAAACGGATATGTATCCAGCTAGACTAGCCCGGTCAACAAATGTAAAATAAATAATAAATAAATAACTGTGCACCTGTGAGTTGTGTTTAGGGACAGTAGGAAAATATTTAGGAGCAAAAATGGGCACCACCTAGTGCAAAAGGTTATGTAGCAACAGTAGTGTCTCAGTAAGAGGTAGCAGGGCTAGAAATATGAGGAGGGAGGGATGTAAGTTAGTTCTAAAGGGTACAGGAGGGAAAGTTAGGCTAGTAAGCAGGAGGAGAAAGGGTTTGGCTTCTGGCCACCCTAGCTGAGTGCCTAATAGGTAAATTATACAGTGGTATTTCAATAGACAGAAGTTGTACTACACATACTTTCTCCTATTATATTGGTCTTGAAGAGCTGTTGCACAGGGCAAGAAAGATTCCATTCCTTAGCTTAGGGTGAGGATAGCAGGTTTTGGGTTGGTTTAAGGATGCAGGACAGCAGGCAGGGCAGTTCCTCAGCTTTAGTACCCTTGAAGCAGGTTGGGTCGACAAGCTGGTCACCAGAGCTGGGGTAGCACAGCAGCCAAGAGCAAATGTGTGGAGAAAAGATCAGTTCATACAGTTTAAGATCCCGCCACTTCCATGCCCCACCTGCAAAACGTCCCATTCGAATCTGAAACGTGCCAACTGTGATTGTATATTTTTGCTCCTAAAGCTCAGGAAGCTGTACCCAAATAAATAAAAAATATGCGATCTTTCTAAAAAATTCAAAGGCAACTTAAAAGCTATCTATCTATGGAGGAACAATGGAAACCCTTCTGTAGAAGCATTATTACTTAATAGTGAGAACTGCAAATATCTCCTTTCATCCTCTTATCTATTCACCTGCGTATCATTTAATTAGTGTCTCCTCTAACCCTTTCACCCCTCATCCGTAACCACTCGCTACTGTACAACACTTCTACTTGCCCTAGTCCCTCACTATTTTTGCCCCTGACTCTCCTAGATGATTTTCATCTCCTTGTTGCCATAATCTGTCATAATATACTAATGCATTGGTTTATGTTTCTAGTTTGTACTCTGTAAATATTTTCAAATGTACTTGTAAAAAATAATATATTGCCTAAAATGTTGGCATACTATAACATCCATGTAATGTATACATTTTGCTGAATAGTTTACTTGAGGATTGTACTCATGGTTGTAAACCCAAGGCTGAGCCACAAAATAGTCATCTGAGATAAATGGTCTACACTGGTCAGCAAACAAATAAAAAAAAAAATCAGGGTCTGAAGAAGGACTGAGATCAATGGAGTGTTAGGGTTACCACCTGTCCCACTTTGGGAGGGACAGTCCCTCTTTGGGCAGTTATGTCCTGACAAAAAATTGTAAAAATGGCAAATGTCCGGAGATTTTAGGACAAAATGATTTCCTATATTTTATGTAATAGTTGCATAAGACAGTTATTCTGCATCTAAAATACCTAAATGTTATAAGTAACAGAATAAGCAACTAAAATGCTACAAGAATAAGCTTTTATTTAGGCAAAAATTTTAAGTTCTAACCTTTGTACTGACCGTGGGTATGTGTCGGCCTGTAAAATCTGATGTTTATACCAAAAATGTCCCACTTTGGCCATTTGAAAAGGTGGCAACCCTATGGAGTGTGTGAGGTGTGGATTATTTCATTGTTGTAGTTGAGTGAAGGGTAATAAGCAGCTATGCAAATGGAAGTGAGTATCAAAAGGACGATATTAGATTAAAGAGTGCAACATCATGGTAGAAAGATGCTAGAATCTACTTCTCATCTGTAAATATGAAAGCCACTGTGACAAGCTAAGAGCTGTAACATTCTTTTTAAACTTGTGTAACTGTAACACACAGGCAAATTAACATGTTTTTTAAAGAAGCTGCGAGAGGGAATGGATTACCAAAAACAGTGGGAAAGGTCATAATGGTGGTGCCAATGAAAAGGAAGGAGGTGAGGGAAGATGTAGCAATCTAATGGCCTATAATAATGAAAGGACTTATTTAAAAACATTTGCTAGATTTCTGTAGGACAAAATAAATAAACATAATTCTAATTAACTTCGAGTGGTTCCACTGAGGCAGTAGTGGGGTTTATGATTAGTCAG
>NC_056726.1:1564802035-1564829535 GCF_019279795.1 Protopterus annectens
GTTTCCATTTCTTCCTGTCCTCTGTAGCTTGCTCTGTCACACCAACTACCTGCATGTCCTGTCTTACCACATCCATAAACCTTATATTAGGCCTTCCTCTTTTCCTGTTACCTGGCAGCTTCATCCTTAACATCCTTTTCTCAATATACCCAGCATCCCTCCTCAGCACATGTCCAAACCAACACAATCTCGCCTCTCTGGCTTTGTCTCCAAACCGTCCAACCTGAGCTGACCCTCTAATATACGGATTCCTAATGCTGTCCATCCTTGTCACACCTAGTGCAAATCTTAACATCTTTAACTCTGCCACATCCAGCTCTGACTCCTGCCTTTTTGTCAATGCCACTGTCTCCAACCCATATAACATAGCTGGTCTCACTACCCTTTGTAGACCTTCCCTTTCACTCTTACTGCATGTACTCTCTTCTTCACCTCCATTACTCTGAACTGTTGATCCCAAATATTTAAACTCATCCACCTTCACCAACTCTACTTCCTGCATCCTCACCATTCTTCTATCCTCCCTCTCATTCACACACATATATTCTGTCTTAGTCTTGCTGACCTTCATTCCTCTCCTATCTAGAGCATATCTCCCCTTCTCCAGGGTCTCCTCAACCTGTTCCCTACTCTCAATATATCACAATGTCATCTGCAAACATCATAGTCCACAGGGACTTCTGTCTGATCTTGTCTGTGAACCTGTCCATCACCACTGCAAATAAGAAAGGGCTCAGAGATGATCCTTGATGTAATCCCACATCTACCTTAAACACATCTGTCACTCCCACTGCAGATCTCATCACTGTCACACTACCCTTGTACATATACTGTGCCACTCTTACATACTTCTCTGTAACTCCCGACCTCCTCATACAATACCACAGCTCCTCTCTAGTCACCCTGCTATATGCTTTCTCTAAGTCCACAAAGACACAATGCAACTTCTGACATTCTCTGTACTTCCCCATCAACACTCTCAGAGCAAACATTGCATCTGTAGTGCCCTTTCCTGACCTGAAACCATACTGCTGATTTCTAATCACCTCCCTTCTTAACCTAGCTTCCACTACTCTTTCCCATAACTTCATGCTGTGACTGATCAATTTAATCCCTATGTAGTTACTACAGCTCTACACATCACCCTTATTCTTAAAAATCGGTACCAAAACACTTTTTCCCCACTCCTCAGGCATCTTTTCACTTTCAAAGATTTCATTAAACAATCTGGTTAAAAATTCCACCGCCATTTCTCCTAAATACCTTCAAACTTCGACAGGTATGTCATCTGGACCAACAGCCTTTTCACTCTTGATCCTCTTCATAGCTATGTTTACTTCCAAATTTACTACATATGAGAGTAAAAACAAAAAGATAATTG
This sequence comes from Protopterus annectens, assembly GCF_019279795.1. NCBI lineage: Eukaryota > Metazoa > Chordata > Ceratodontiformes > Protopteridae > Protopterus > Protopterus annectens. Next base: position 1,564,803,417 of record NC_056726.1, read on the forward strand.
TTGTTCAAAGAAGGACAATGCATAGACATTGATAGGAAGTGGGGGGGGTAGTGTGGAGAATGGAAGGGGGAGAGAAAGGAGGAGGCTATAGTGGTAGAGCTGAGGGTTTAGGAGGTTAGTTTAAGCAGAAGTTACTAACAAAGAAAGAAAGTTAGGAGATGAGATATGTATATAGTAAGAACTTTCGCAAATATTAATGGTAAAAAGTTCCAGGTAACAGGATTTTATGATTGTGAGAGTGATGGAATAATATATGGATTAAAATGCCCATGCAGAAAATATTATGTGGGAGAAAGCAAAAGGAGCTTTTCTACAAAGTTAAAAGAGCATGAAAGAGGTATAAAAAAGAATAACCAAACAAGTCCGGTGGCAATACATTTTAATAAATGTCATGGGGGTAACCCAGAGGGATTGCAAGTGACTGTGCTGAATAGGGTTTATGAAAAAAAACTGGAAGTGTCTGTTATAAGGACATTCCTATTAACTATATTTATATAATTGTATAATTGTTTTATTGATTGATTGGGAGAAAAAGTTGATGTGTATAAAAGGGGGGGTATTGTAGAAAAGGTACACTCTGTAAAGGCTAGTACAGTCAAAGTGCTAGAGATTTTTACAGTTTTGTCAAATAAATGTGATTTTCTTTTATTCACTTGGCCAGTGTTCGTGGTATTAAAAGTTTAAAATATTGTTGGTAAGTTGTACTTAAAAGCACTCGGTCTGAGGGGGTGAAATCCTGGAAGCCAGTGATTATAACTCAGGTCCATAACTGTACAGTGGAAAGCTCTTTCAATTTGGCAAGGACTGGCTATTACTCAAGTACAATAGTGCACTTTTACTGTATCTCCGTAAATGCCATTGCCCTTTATATTAACTTTTACAAATGTTAGGATTCAAACCCTATATTGCTGGTTCATGGCACATCTAATATTGACACCACAAGTACAGGAGTTGAAGTGTGTAATTCTGTTGATCTCATTTATGATTTGCTTTAACCTTCCTGTACACTTTATGTATACATTTGACCAGTCTTAAAAGATTACTTGCATTCATGTCTGTATTGCGATAAACATTTATGAATGAAATATTCATTATACAAATTCAACTCATTAGAGACTTATCTGTGTACTAAACACAAGAGGCAGTACTTCTACTTTTCAAAAATTACTTTTATATGTCCTAAAAAGGAACATTTGGGTATAGCTCTTTTCTCAGACATCTTTATATGAGCACGTGGCTATAGCTATTTTCTCAAACATGCAAGTTCAATTGTCTCTTACTCCAAGAAGTTGCATTTAGCATAAATTAATGAATGCCACCAACCACTAGCATAGTTTGTGTTATTCTTCAAAAAGAATGAGATAGTTAATATTTTAGATTGCACAGCAATATGGTGCAGTGGTTTGCATTATCACCTCACAGCAAGAGGTTCTCCGGTTTGATTCTCGGCATGGGTGTCTTCTGTGCAGAGTCTGCATGTCCGCTCTGCGTTCATGTCATTTTCTCTGGGTGCTTCAGTTTCCTCCCACATTCCAAAGACATACATCTGGAGCTTTTCCCCCTGGGTCTCCACTGAAAACTGACTCGTTCCAAGTTGGACTTTTCCGGTAAACAAATATTAAATGAATACATATGCAGTTTATTGAAAATGAAATTGGTGGAAGAACACTACTTAAGCTTCTTATAGAGGACCAAAAAGAGTCAGAAGGTCAACTACCCAAAGGAATGTTACAAGTCATCGATCTGATTATATGAATGAGGGGCAAGGGAATGATATGTTCAGGAAGTTAATGAAAGTGAGCAACTGTTGCTTCTCCATATAAGCATGAAGCGACTTGTTTAAACCTTTGCATCTTTTTGTTATTTTTCCCATTTTTACTCAAAGGGCACACTACTACACTACTGGTTTATTATTGCAGCTGCGTTTATTCATTTATTTATTTATTGACATTTGTTGACCGGGAAAGTCCATTGGGTTAGAAATCCATTTTCAGTGGGGGCCCGGGGAGAAAAGCTCCACAGTTAAACATAGTAAAAATATTATACAATTATTATACAAGCACTAGTACAAAAGCGAAGTACAGAGTTGAAAATAGATATATATACAATAATATACTTTCAGTCACAGAAAATAATAGAATTTAGTAAAATATAACATACTTTCAAACCATGTGATAGTAGTCAATGAACAGTACAATGATGCACATCACTGGTGGAGAAAATAATGATTCAGAGGAGGAAGATAGCTAGAGATGGTTGAAAGCAGGTTCTTGATACATATGTTTTGGGATTAAGGGAGCTTACATTGCATTGCACATGTTCAGCTTGAATTTTTTTAATAATGCATTTTTATTGCAGCTTTAAAGGCCATTAGGGAGCCCAGTTGAGAAACAGATGAGGGGAGGCTGTTCCATAGTTTGGTTATGTTGTATGAATCTAGGCATTGTCTTGCTCTTATTGGGTTTAGTTACATTTAGAAAGGGTTCTTTCTGAGGAGCGGAGGATTTGATTAGCGATATATGTGCATAAGATAGATTGGAGAGCGGTACAGCTGTTGGGTTGGACAATTAGTTTATGGGCAGTAGTTAGTTAAGTGGAGATAATGGTGAAATTCTAACCAGGACAGGTGTAAGATAGCGCTGCAGTGGTGTGAGTAGTTGGACAAGTTAGGGGTGAATTTTGTTATCTTATAGTAAGATGACAGCAGCTTATTACCGAGGGCTGTATGGAGGTTGGTGAAAATGGGGCTCCCATACATGAGGGATGGAATAAGCAAAGTGTTAGCTAGTTTTTTCTTAGTTTGTTTATCAAGGTAGAGTTTGTGCCGGTATGAGTATGTGTTGTTCAAAGGAGAGTTTATCATCGATAGCAATTCCTAGAAGTTTTGTGTATTGTACCTGTTCAATTCCTGTTTTGTTAAGGGAGAACATCTTAAATTCTGTAGCTGGAGGTTTTGATGAGAATATTAACAGTTTAGTTTTTTTGGAGTTCAGCATTAATTGGACATCATTTAGTCAGGTTTCTATGGAGGAGAAGGCATCTTGAGTGATTTTCTGGAGGTTAGTTCATAGGTTCATAAGTTCATAGGTTGGTACTAGGCTATCAGCCCTAGGGCCTATACAAGCCTATCCATAACAATTCCCTGGCTATTTCTTCCCACATTATTTACTTTCCTGGACCCCTGTCTAGCAGGGCGACTGACGTGATCCCTGGGGTGAATTTCCTTTCTCCCATCCAAACGTCAAGGTTCCTCTTAATGAGGTCCAAAGAGGCACTCTGCTTGACATGTATGGGCAATCTATTCCAGAGTCTGGGGAGTCTCTGGGTCAGGAACCTATCCCTCCAGCATGTTTTGTTTATTGTGATGACAAGGTTTAGATCCCTGGAGCGTGTAGCTCTGAGGGACTGGGATTTCTTTAAGTGTAGCATGTCCAACAGCTCTGGGTTTGACATGGCCTTGTATGTTAAGCAGAGATCGCCTCTGAGTAGACGATATGCGACAGAGCATAGCTGGAGTTTTTTAAGGCGGTCAGCATAGGGCATCTGCTTTAGGCCTGTGATTCTTTTAGTGAGGTATTTCTGAGGCCTTTGAAGTTGTTGCAGATGTCTTGAGAGGTACATACCAAATGGGGCGTTGTATTCTATAATGGGTCTAATGAGGGATGAGTACAGTGGGACAATGACCTCCTTTTTTCTGGATGAAAAGCCCTTCGTGATGAGGTGTGCCACATAGAAGGATTTCCTGACTGTTGTGGCGATGTGGTTATCGAAGGTGAGACCACTGTCCACCTGTGTCCCTAAGTCTCTTATCACACTTTCTGTGTTTAGTGTACTGCCACCTATATCGTAATTCATGGATACATGTTTTTCCCAAAGGGGATAACAATACATTTCTTGGCATTGAGCTTGAGCCCATGGCTCTGGCACCAAGCATCTGTTTCTGTAAGGCCCTTTTGTAGAGTATCCACATCATTTTGGATTCAATAATGGCTCCCAGTTTGCAGTCATCTGCAAACTTTGTTAGCCAGAGTCCCTTAGTGTTGACCTGTACTTCAGAGAAGTAGATGCCAAACAAGAGCGGCCCCAGGACTGAACCCTGAGGTACTCCACTTGTCACTTGTCTGGAGCTGGATTTGGAGTCGGCTACTTTTACAGTGTGGGTTCTATCAGTACGCCATTTAGCAACCCATTGGGTGACATAGGGATTAATACCCAACTTAGTAAGTTTATCTATGATTCCAGAGTGAGGGATGGTGTCAAAGGCCTTGGCAAGGTCTAGATAGGCTGTGTGGACCACCTTACCCTTGTCCATGGCTCTGGAGACTGATTCAAAGAAGTCAATCAGGTTCAGGAGACAAGATCGGCCCTTCACAAACCCAAACTGGGTGGGGTCCAGTGTTTGAAGGTTGCCAATGTCTTTGTTTATAAGTTCCATGATAATACGCTCCATGGCCTTGCAGATAAGGCTTGTCAGACTGATGGGACGGTAGTTTCCGGGATCCAAGGTGGATCCCCTTGTGGATTGGGATAACTGTAGCTCTGCGCCATTCAGTGGGCACGAAGCCTGAGGTGAGGCTATGATTAAACATGACACTTAGGTGAGGTGCCAGTTCATATTGTAGTTCATGTAGTACACAGCCCGGGATGTCATCTGGTCCCATGGATGCTGTATTCTTGGCTTTAGAGAGTGCGTTTTGTACCTGTGTGGCCGTTATTACTGGAATTTGGCAATCTTCCGTATTGAGATGGGCCATTTAGGGGTGAGTGGGGGTGAAGTTGGCACTGAATCGATCTGCCAGGATATTGGCAATATCCTTTGGATCAGTATATTTATTGCCATTCTGTTTTAGCTCAGAGCAGATCTGAGCATTGCCATTTAGATTCTTGACATAGTTATAGAATGCTTTGTGGTTGTCATTGGAATCTTTGGCAATTTTATTTTCATAACTAGCTTTGGAGGATTTTATGAGGCATCTCAGTTTCTTACTGAGGCTAGTAAGGGAGTTTTGCATCCTGTGATTTTCCTCTTTTCTGCAAAAGTTTCTTCCTTTTGTTGTAAAGTTTATTTATGGCAGGTGACCACCAGATTGGCTTCCTTTTTGGATGAGAGCATTTTGGTTCTATTTGGGATGGCACGATTCATGCATGAGTGGATGTGCTCGTACAGTGCCTTAGTGTAGGATTCAGCAGTTGAACTTTCAGTTCCCGTCTGCATGGGTGTCATGAAGTTTGTCACTTCTAACTTGAGTAGCATGAAGTTGGCTTTGGAGAAGTTTTTTATGGTGGTTTCTTTACTGGGGGGGTGGGGGTGGGATGTGGATGTTAAGGGTGATTAGCTTATGGTCAGACCTGACTAACGAGGGGGTGACCACAGGTATGGAGCATTGATTTACCATGTTGGTAATGACCAGGTCTAGGATATTGGAGCCCCTGGTGGGACTATGGATTAGTTGATCCAGGGCGATGGAATTTATGAATTCCAAGAACCGTTGCGCAAAGGTGTTGGGACATGAGTAGTTTTCCCAGTTAATGGCAGGGTAGTTAAAATCACCCAGTATTAGGGTGTTTGGTTCTATCTTAATATTTTCCAGTATGTTTAAAAAGGTGTAGTGAGAATCTTGGGGTATGGTGGGGGATCTGTAGCAAGCTACAATTTGGATTGCAGTCTTACCTAGTGTTAGTTGCACTTGGAGAATTTCAGACACATTGTGTTGGCCAACTAGCCTGGTGGTGTGAATATCCTTGGTGAATATTGACACTCCTCCACCTTTAGTGTTTCGGTCCTGGTTTGGTGGCCGAAAAGTGTGGTAAGAGTTGTAGCCTGGTATTGCAGGGGTGCTCTCTGGAGCCTTGAACCAGGTCTCAATCACTGCACAGATATCGATGTCCTCCATTTTTAGGAGTGCCTCGAGAGTAGTGAAATTGTTGGAGGAAGAGATGATGGCTGAATCATCCACATATTGAATCAATATGCTTTGTTGGGAGGCTTTTAGATCATTAATAAATATATTGAAGAGTAGTGGTCCTAAAATGGATCCTTGTGGAACACCTGTTTTGTTTGCTAATTAATCTGATTGTTGGCTTTGCCATCTAACTGATTGCTGTCTATCATTTAGGAAAGAGGACAGGTTATTACACTTAGAGAGCATCCAAGTTTTTCTAAGTGTTGTAACAGCTTAGGGTGTGATATGGTGTTGAAAGCTTTTGATAGGTCCAGCAGGAGTACTGAAGTGGATAGGCCAGCATCAAGATCTTTATTCACAGTATCAGTAAAGGAGAGTAAAGTTGTGGTTGTACTATGACCAGAGTGGAAGCCATGCTGAGTGGGAGCTAGGATGTTGTTGTTGAGGTAGTTTAGTAGTTGGGTTTGAATGCATTTTTTCAGGATTTTTGATAGCAGGGTGAGAATGGAGATGGGCCGATAGTTTGAGAGATCATGAGCATTTCCTCCTTTGTGTAGTGAGTTTATAATGGATTTTTTCCACAGTTGGGGCAAATAAGATTCAGTGATAGAACGATTGATAAGAATGTTAACAGGGTAAGCTATAGCTCTAACTGCAAGTTGTAAGTATTCTGGTGGTAAGTTATCAGCAGAGAGTGAGCAGGGCTTTAATTTGGTTAGTCATTTTAGAACTAGGGATGTAGACATGAGTTGTAGTGAGAAGGGTGGATTGGGTGGAATACTATTAGTTGGGATTAGGGTGTCTATAGAGGTGTTACTAGAGTTTGGGATGGTTTTTGAGGATGAGTCCTTGATTAGTTTTTGGATGGCATCAATGAAAAATGATATTACATATTTGTGCTATCTGTAGAGGGTTTTGTTGGAGTGGGTGATGGATTTTGAATGTTACCTGGATTAAGAAGGTAGGATACAGGTATCCAGAATTTTTTTAGATTATTACTTTGGGAGGAGAGTTTGCAGGAGAAATGGGTTTTCTTATCAGTTATGATAAGTTTTTTTAATCATTTCTAAGTTTTTTAAAGTTGTGTTCATTTTCTATAGTCCTACATTTTTTTTTCAAATGTTTCATGCTTTGTCTCTAGACAGGAGGGTTTGTTTGGTATGCTTTGTTAACCAGAGGGCATAGTTTGGTTTAGTGCATTTAGTACAAAGAGGTGCTAGGCTATTTAGTGTGTTAAGAAAGGTGCTATTAAAACATTGAACAACATTATCTAGGGGCAGTGATTTTAATGGGGATCAGTTTTGAGCTTGAAGGGTAGTTATAAATGTGTCTTGGTTAAATTGGGTGACGTTCTTAATAGATTTATATGTGTGAGGTTCGAGGATGTGTAGATGGGTTCTATGGGTGTATGCAGGAAGGTGGTCACTTAGGGTGTTAAGGAGGGTACCTGCATTGGTGTAGTAGTAAGGGAGGGATACTAGAATCCAATCTAATATAGCTTCAGTCCAGGTGTTTAATGCACGTGTAGGATATTTGATAAGTTGAGTGAAACTATGGAGATTAATGCTAGTATTTGGAGCTTTGGAGGTTAGGTTTTGCCAGTTGATGTTAGTGTCTCCTAGAATGATAGTTTCTTGGGAGATATTATGGTTAATCCAACCTAGGAAGTCTTCTCAGTGGGGGATGTTTTGACCAGGGGGAATATAAATGGTGACAATACAGAGTTGTTTGGTAGGGTTTATATGGAGGGATGCCATTAGGATTTCCAAACAACTGAAAGTGGGGACTGGTTTTGGATGTATATTTATTGTTAAGGAGTCTCTATAAGTTAGGGCTACACCCCCTCCTTTTTATTGATCCTATCATTATGAAGAATGATGCAGCCTGGCGGAAGGATTTCAGAGTCAGATATATGTGCTTTAAGCCAGGTTTCAGTTATTGCTACTATATCTGCTGAGTGGAGACCGAGCCAAGACTGGAATTCAGTAGTTTGGTGCAGAGGCTTTGTGCATTAATAGTTACAAAGTATAAATCATGGGCTTTAGGGTTGCGGGTAAATTTAGGTAGGCTAACTGGTTCAGCATTGGGGAGAACATCTCCACATTGAGGTAATACTAGGAGGAGATGTAGTAGAGTGTGTGGTCAGTGAGTGTTTAGTGATGGTAATTGTGGGTAATGTGTTAATTTCAGTTTAGTGGTTGTGGGAGTGAGGTGTGGTTTGGCTAGGCATAGGGTGTTGCTTACTAATAGGGATGGTGAGATGTTGGAGTAACTATTTAAGTTAGGTTGTAAGTAAGTGGTTGGTGTTGTGGATTTTGGGGGAGATGTATTTATTCTAACATGAGCAGTAGTGGAGTGGGATAACAGGGGTAGTGAAATAGTAAGGACAAGAAAGATTGATAAAAGGTGTAATAAGTGGTACATAATTGACATAGGAGGATGTGAGATTGTATGAAATGCTAAAACAGGTTGTGGGAGCTCTAGAGTAGTTGGAGACGGAGAGGCAGGTTAGGGGGTGGTACTGTAAGGATGTGGGGAAAAGTATTAGTCTGGAAGCTAGAAGGTGGCCTTACAGGAAGTATAAATCTAATGCAAGTGGAGGTGGGTGAGAATGGGGGTAAGGTAGGGGAGCAGAGTGAGCCCGGAGCAGTTGCACCCACTTTCAAGTGTGGCAAAAAATTATCTCCATGAGCCAGCAGGCTAAGGTAGGAGGAACAATAGTTATGGATGATTTGAAATTACAAGCTCAATATAATGTTCTCAGAAAGTTCAATTTTAGAAGGATATGTTAGCACACTGTGCAAAACCAAACATAGGAGGATTTGTAAGCACTAGGGAGAAGAGTGCGGTAAGACTCTAATAGATTAGGAAACCAACAGATCAGTAGGAAAAAGTGGGATGATGGCCTTGCAGAGGTTCTATAGCGGCGTGCTCCCAAAGAAATTAGCAATAGCTAAAGGTAGTAAAACCTGAAGTAAAAGCTGTGGCATACAATTACTAAATCTTGTGAGGACAGGGCTGTTTGGATTCCCGGCTTGATTGCTTTAGCCCGTACGCTCTTGGTGGTGGTTTTTTTGGACAATATTTAGGTAAAGGCTAAAATGTAATGGGAATAGAATAAGATATTAGGCACGGGTAGGGAATAAGAAAGTAGAGCGGCAGCACGTATAACTATAACACACTTAGCAAACACCAATAGCATTAAAACTGTATAGGAATATAGACCAGCTAGCAATATTACAGGACAACTTTCAGAACATCAACATCAAGAAGCATCATTGCATCTGTATATTGAAAAACAGGTAAAAAAGCAAATAGCAGCAGATATGTATAGTTTAACAGTCAATGCATCATTTGTAGTAAAAGCAATAGGCTGCTTTCTTGCATAGCAGTCATAGAGAAGTGCAAACGTATATCTAAAACACTAATCGTGTTGTATAGCTTGTGGCATACAAACATGTAAAGATTCACTTAACTGTTGTAAGTGAAGGACTCACGCTATTCAGTAAAGACAAACTGCATTTTACAATTATGGCTACAAAATATCACTAAATTAGTAATGGCAGCCAATGGCAGCTGCGTTAGGGTGAACAGTAACCTTTACCAGACAGTTAGGCAGCAGCAGACAAAACACTGTAAAAAACACACTGTGCCACTGAATAAATTATACTGGTGCTGACTAACAATAGCGTTCTGCATCAGGTTGAAACACTGAGATACATGCCAATGTAGCGTGTAAAATTTTGTTTCAGACTATCAAAAGGTAATAACACAGGCTCAGGCTACAAGGGGCATCTGTATGAACTAAACTAGATCCGACTATAAAAAGCTTTCAGCAGCAGATTGGTAAAGCAGAAGATATATGCTATGTAGTGTATTAAAATGACTGTTTATGACTGCCAAAGGTAATACAATTTTAGTCTGCAAGGAGCATCTGTATGAACTACCCTAGTTCCCACTATGAAAAGCTTTCTGTGGCGAATTGAAATGCTGAGATACACGCTATGTAGCATGCTGAGGATACTGTTTCAGACTACCAAAAGGCATCAATATAGAGTACACTAGTTCCAACTTACAAATATAGACTTCTACAATAAAAACAACAAATTTTAGTTGCATTTAACACACAGACGTAGTATATCAAGGTTATACAGTGAATACACTTACTTACTACTTGGGAGCACGCTGCTAGGTAGAATGCTCTGTGTAGGTGAAAAACTATCATTTTAAATATGGCGCCAGTACAGCAGCCAGGTATTTATCACCCTGGAGGGAGCAGGAAGAAACATAGGGAAGGGGACGGGGAAATAGATAGTGAGTTGTGCTAAGGATAGGATAGGGGGGACAGAAAGTGGCAAAGGGGTGGGGAACTTTTGTAAAGGCTAGTAAGATGTGCAAGAATGTGCCCACGGCAACGCACCCACTTTCAAGTTTGGACAAAAAAATATCTTCATGAGCCAGCAGACTAAGGTAGGAGGAACAATAGTTATTGGTGATTTGAAATTACAAGCTCAATATAATGTTCTCATAAAGTTAAATTTTAGAAGGATATGTTAGCACACTGTGCAAAACCAAACATTAGAGGGTTTGTAAGCACTAGGGAGAAGAGTGCGGTAAGACTCTAATAGATTAGGAAACCAATGGATCAGTAGGAAAAAGTGGGGGGATGGCCTTGCAGAGGTTCTATAGCGGCGCACTCCTGAAGAAATTAATAGCAAAAGGTAGTAAAAAAGCTGTGGCATACAATTACTAAATATTCTGAGGACAGGGCTGTTTGGATTCCTGGCTTGATTGCTTTAGCCCTTATGCTCTTGGTGGTGTTTTTTTGGGCAATATTTGAGTAAAAGAATTACTAAATCTTGTGAGGACAGGGCTGTTTGGATTTCTGGCTTAATTGTTTTAGCCTGTACACTCTTGGTGGTGTTTTTTGGACAATATTTGCGTTAAAGAATTACTAAATCTTGTGATGACAGGGCTGTTTAGATTGCCAGCTTGATTGATTTAGCCTATATGTTCTTATATCCATTGACTGTTTTGGAAAGACTAAGCTATTCCTCCCAGAGATATTTTTCATGACAACTAATCCCACTTCAGTACATGCAGGACATTTTTATTATTTTTGGTACATGAATGTAGCAGAATTCCTTTGTGCTATGTTCCTCAAATGCATCTTAAACTTCCTAGTATTTCCTCCTGCAATGAAAGATTTAACCTGTTTACCTAACTACCATTAGAGGTAGACATGTTCTTCAGCTTTTGGGGACCATAATACCATATGGATATGGCTGTTCATTCTCAGCACAAATTGTTGTCCACCTTCAGCTGGACATTAGCAATGTTTGACTGAACAAGGTAGGAGATGTAGGGTTCCACTTGTATGATAGCACAGAAACTACTGGTGTACTATAGTGGTTACTACTGAAGTCAGCCCTTTTAAATGTCATACATAGCACTGCAGAAGGTCTGCAAGGAGATGTCTGCCTTTCTGATAATGGCTCTAAGTTGTGAGCTGGGATCTCTGCCTTAAGTGACTTTTGTTCAAAACCAAAACATTTGCAAAGGGAGACCAAGAGAACTGTGAGATGATAACAGAAGTAGGTACAGTAGGAATAATACAAGTTGATGTATGACTAGATAAAAATCTTCTAAATCACTGCAACTTTAATTTCTGTCTAGAAATTCATGTACTTAATCTTGCAATCACTCCTCCAGTAAAGGAATATAGAGTTGGAAGGGCATTAACAGTAGCAATAAGTGAGGACTTTGGCTATGGAGTGATAATACCAGATGACTTAAAATTAAAAAGGACTTAAAAATATGGAAATGCAGAGAAGAGGTGTTATCAACAGCAATGAAGAAGTAATTTTCCCTCTGTGTAAACAGATGATAATAACCTATCTGGATTATTGCATACACTTCTAAAGATTTCACCAATAGACTCATCAGCCAATGGACTAGAGTTGTGGTTCATCTCCTCAACTGCCTTCAGGGTCCTTATTACCTGTGTTATAGTGTCCACCCTATTGACAGGTCATGCAATAGTACTGATAGACTTTCTACCTGACCAGGAAGGTAGGCAAGGCAGGGAGAGATGTCTTGGAGAACAGATCCTTTAATGCTGCATGAACCTTACATTTTACAATTTATCTGTGATGAAGTTGCAAGGTTTATTAAGGACAACCCCTTGGGAAGTTTTCATATTATTCTGTGGTGGGAATCCTTTAAATTAGAGATGTAGAGCTTATGTAGCTCTGGCAAAGCCATGCAATATAATGATATGAAACTCTCCTTTAATGTAAAAACTGTTAGGGTTTAAGAACCTGAAGAATGAGAAGTGTACAGACAGGAACGTTAAGAATTGGGGTCTTTTGGTGCACTCCAGTGCAAAGATATACATAGAGAGTGATATTAGGATCATGGTCCTTAAGGAATAAGTCTGAGAGAGTTCCTATCAGCAGACCGAAGATGCATGTTTTCGAATGCGTCTTGGTTGAACTGACAAAACCGAAAATGTAAAATATTGAAGCGGCATGTAAGCAAATTCTTTCCTTGGGAAAGAATTTGCTTGGCTGCTTTGGTACTTTGCCATTTTCGGCACGCTAGTGCAGTCTCGGAGTTGGTATATTTAAGTAGGGGGGTGTGGGGGGTGAAGCCCCCCCACTTAATCTCATATTTTAATGTGCTTACATTTATATATATATATATATATATATATATATATATATATATATATAAAATTTATGTCAAAAATACTAATAAGGAGATAGATAATAGAGCTCGAAGGCATTCTATATAGTAAAGGGCACACAACAAGGCACTGATATCTTCCAATGAGTGGTTAAACCTAATGCAAAAACTCCACTGAGAACATACCCATAGTGGAGACAATTCTAGATTAGCAGTGTTCTGGGTTGAGATATAATCCAGCAGTGTCCTGGCTGATTACTATTAATGCATCAGCCAGGACATACAAGGAGGAAGAACCTATATCAGGCATTTTATGTGAAAGTGCCATGCCTAGATATCTGAGCAATGTCCTGTCTCCAGTACGTTCAGTGATTTTTGATATCCTACCTTCTTCTCTTTACACATTTTAAACTGCCTGTGTAATTCAACGGTTTTGTATAACATTATGTTCTAACTACTAATGACTGTATTTGCACTTATTGTATTAACTGTTATCGTTTGTACCTTTAGTCTCAGGAGGTGTTACTGGTTTATCTCCTGGCAATATTTCTTGTTTGATTATTGCATACACTACATATTGCTGAATTTTTGTAAATACTTTTACTGTGGAGCTTTCCTCCCCGGGCCTCCATTGAAAAAGGGCTCATCTTGGCCCAATAGACTTTCCCGGAAACAAACTCCGAATAAATAAATAAAAAATATCAGTGAGAAACATATGGGAGAAAGCTTTTGTTGTATAGTTGGATATAGCTGTGTTTACAAACTATGGGGTGAATAATAATTGAAAAAAGTTTTTGGCTTCTTTATTAGTTTATGTGTTTAGGAATGTCCAACTGACTGCTGACTGTGGATGAATGACTCCTCATGTTGTGCATGGTATGGAATCATAAGAAAAGGAGATCCAATAGTGTGCTACTCTTGCCCTGATAACTCATTATGGTTTAGGAATTCCACACTGGAGACACTGTGCTGTGGCTTACACCTTGCATTAGCTGTTTGTGATGGATTTATAGGACCTACCAATATAGATTGCATTAGAAATTTCAATTTTGGGTGTACACTCAACTTTAACCTTTACTTGGTATGTCTCCCAATTTTGGGTGCACGCTCAATTTTGGCCCTTAGTTGTTATGTTGCCTAGATTCCTCATTATGTAAAGGATTGGGAATCATTAAAAGCCACTTATGCAGTCAATGCATTTCTAAACTAACTCATTTTGCCTCAGAAAGTATGGACCTCAGGTATGCCATTGTGGAATTCCTCCAACTGGGGTACAGGAAGAAATAATTTATTGGATCATACCTAGGAGTCAAAATGGATATAATGTCTGGCTGATCAAGGAACAGAGTTTGATGAGCAGTCTATCTTTGTTGATTTCCTTTCCCAGTGTGATAAATAGGCTTACACAAGAGGGTGCATGGGAACTATCTAAGCTTGAGACATGGTCTCATAACTTTGGAATTCAGGAAAGTATACTGAGAATAGACTGAAATACTTGGCACTTCCTATCACTCCCAAGTCAGGGATTCTAATAGATTGTTCTTTGTGCCCTGTATCAAGAAAAACAAGGAAGTGTTTCATGGGATATTAGTTGAGTTTTCAGTGGGAAAGACTCAGATTATGAGAAACAATTGTGGTAAATGTGTATTATACTGTGGCAATCCATATACTTTTATGAAAAACAGCAGCTATTTAAATTTAAAAGTAACTGCAACCAGACCACAGCTTAACCAAAGATTTTATACAATCATGCATATGTTTTGGATGTGACATATCAAGAACTAACTTCAACCATAAATTTTGAAAATGACCCTAATCTGATTTATGGATTAAGCAAACTGCCACTTTCAAAACATGATTACAAGAGGACATCTTAACTTCAATAACAGTTTTTTCCAATTTATACAGTTAGGAAATTTGGCAAGTGGTTTTGCCAGAGGCTGTTACAGTTAGGAATAGTGACCCATATGCAAAATGTTTCTCACTGGAAAACCCCTCTACTACAATGCTCAGATTTGCAGGACTGACTGAGTAGGTGTGTGCCCTGAAAATTTGCTGAAGGGTCAGAAGAAGTGGCTTGGGTAAAGGAATGGATACTTACAAGGAAGCAGATATCGCTGCAATCCTGATGGGCAGTCTTTAGATATTTTCTGGAGGGACAGGCATTCAGATAGATATAAGGCTCATACTAGTAGGAGACCAGAATCATGGATCAGGAATGCAGAGGAGGATAAAATTGAACTGGATTAAAAGATCATAGAATCATAGGATCATATGAGTTACAAGACAATCAGGTCTGGGGACCATCTGCACCTTGCCAACATCCACTCTCATGGTGCAACTCCTGCATCCATTATAGCAGTGATTTTCTATAGCAAACACCAGTCATTGAGTTCTCACCTAGTGTTCAAGGATTTTTTGAAGGTAGCTTGGGCACTGCTCCATTACACATGCAATAGAAGTTTATTGCAGAGAAGAGGTAAATTAATCTAATTCTCCACTATATTTTGCTTATAGGTTGATGGAATTGTAACTCCCTAAGTAAGCCCCAGACCACCACAGAAGAATCAATAGGAGATAGGAGTATAGGAATGCAGCTTTATTAAGTCTGTCTTTGTATACCAGGGTCTTTAAGCCAATGATCTTTTTACTCATGAACCACTGCGGTCTTACAAGTTGGGTTATGTGTTTTGACATGTACATTCAAAATGGGTAATTGTACTTGATAATTGGTCTAATTAAGACTGACTGTAAAGAGATAATAACATTTTTTGGACTTAGATAAAAAGCCTTTGGTTATCAGTTGTATTTAACAGAAGGATTTTGTCTATTGCTGATACATGGTCATCAAAAGAGAGGATGCCTTAGGTGAAAGTGTCAAGATCTCTGTTGTGTCAGTTTGGAGTGGGATGCAGGTTATAATATTGCTTGGTGACAGAAATGTATTTATTTATTTTGTGTGTGTGTGTGTGTGTGTGTGTGTGTGTGTATGTGTGTGTGTGTGTGTATGTGTGTGTGTGTGTGTGCGTGTATGGAGGTATGGCGGACAAAGTCCCCCCAAATGGGGGTACAGGGAGACTTTTCCCCAAGCAAAAATGTTTTATTTGCTTGCTTTAATTTAGACAATTTTTGTCTACTTGTGTTTATCTAGGTGTAGCTTCATCCAGATGTTGTCTGACCAGTGCTGTCCCAACCTGCACTCCTAGCAAGCTTCAGCAGAGCTCTGCCAATTAGCAGGCTATGTTAAAAGTGCTGATAGTTATCCCACTCCACAAAGGGGGAGCCAACACGGACCCCGGGAACTGCCACCCCATTAGCCTAATTAGCCTGGTCTGCAAGGCCTTGCAATGTATCATCATGGAACTTATAAACAAAGACATTGGTAATCTCCAAACTCTGAACTTCACCCAGTTCAGGTTTGTAAAAGGCAGATCATGTCTCCTAAACCTGATTGACTTCTTTGAAGCAGTCACCAAAGCCATAGACGAGGGTAAGGTGCTTCACACAGCCTTTCTAGATCTCGCCAAGGCTTTTAACACCATCCCCCACTCTAGAACTATAAATGCACTAAACTAGGTATAAATCCCAATGTCACATGATGGGTTGCCAACTGGCTCACTGACAGAACCCACACTGTGAAAGTAGCGGACTCCAAATCCGACTCCAGACCAGTGACAAGTGGAGTACCACAGAGTTCAGTCCTGGGTCCTCTCCTGTTTGGTATCTACTTTTTTGAAGTACAGGCTAACTCAGAAGGTCTTTGGCTAATGAAGTTCACAGATGACTGCAAACTAGGAGACATAATTGAAACTCCTAATGATGTGGACATCCTACAAAAGGGCCTCACTGAGACAGATGCCTGGTATCAAAGCCATGGCCTCAAGCTCAATGCCAAAAAGTGCATTGTTATTACCTTTGGTAAAAACTCTGTACCCATGAGCTACCACTTAGGTCGTAGTCTACTTAACACTGAAAGTGTGATAAGAGACCTTGGGACACAGGTGGACAGTAGCCTCTCCTTTGATAATCACATCACCACAGTAGTCAGGAAATCCTTCTACGTGGCACACCTCATCACAAAAGATTTCTCATCCAGGAAAAAGAGGTCAATGTTCCCCTCTACTCATCACTCATTAGACTCATTATAGACTACAACGCCCCTTTTGGTATGTACCTCATAAAACATCTACAACAACTGGAAAGGCCACAGAAATACCAAAGACAAAGAGGATTACTGGCCTCAAACAGATGCCCTAAGCAGATCATCTCAAAAAACTTCAACTTTACTCCGTTGCATATTGCCTACTCAGAGGCGATCTCTGCTTAACATACAAAGCTATGTCAAACTCAGAGTTGTTGGACATGCTCCACTTAAAGAAATCCTAATCCCTCTGAGCTACATGCTCTAGGGACCTAAACCTTGTCACCACAATAACCAGAACATGCTGGAGGGATAGATCTTGTCATAGAGACTTCCCATACTCTTGGACAAACCACCTATCCATATCAAACAAAACTCCTCATTAGTACTCTTCAAGAGAAATCTTGATGATTGGATGGGAAATTGTAAATTCACCCTGAGGATCACCTCTGTGGTTCTGCTCGACAGGGGCACAGGAAAATCTGTTTCTTGGGTGGCGAAAGCCAGGGTACCTTTTTGGCTAAGCTTGTATAGGACCTAGGGCCGATAGCCTAGTACCTACCTATGAGCCTATAACCTTTTTATTTAGGATAAAGTTAAGTTAGTCTAAGCTACTTCTTCCTTAATAGAGCACCTCCAATGGTTAATGACTGTACTACAAATGTGCAGATAAGTGTTATAATACAGATCACATAAATCGCATTTCCCCAAATTTACACACTCTTGGAGTAAATGGAAGGTCAGACAGATTGTATTCCCTCACTTGTCATCCTCAAAACACTTGGCACACTTAAGCAGTGTCATACCTGCCTGATGGTCATAGACAATGAAGTACTACGCACCCCCCATCACAAACTACCTATGAGAGATTCAAATATTTAACCAGGATGGAGGCAACACTCTCACAAAAGTTACTGTCTGTGAGCACCATGTATCATTGCATTACTATAGACAGATAAATGTCAACCTATGAACTTATGAACCTATGAACCTATGAACCTATGAACCTTTATGCTGAAGCTGTAAAAAAGTCATTGTCTAAACCTCCAAGGCCAAACAAGACTAGGTCTCCACAAAATCAAGTACAGCAACACATACTGCTGCATTCTCAATAGTGAGTCACCAAGAACATAAAACATTCCAGAACACATACTGCTGCATTCTCAATAGTGAGTCACCAAGAACATAAAACATTCCAGAACACATACTGCTGCATTCTCAATAGTGAGTTGCCAAGAACATAAAACATTCCAGAACACATACTGCTGCATTCTCAATAGTGAGTCACCAAGAACATAAAACATTCCAGAACACATACTGCTGCATTCTCAATAGTGAGTCACCAGGAACATAAAACATTCCAGAACACATACTGCTGCATTCTCAATAGTGAGTCACCAAGAACATAAAACATTCCAGAACACATACTGCTGCATTCTCAATAAGAACATAAAACATTCCAGAACACATACTGCTGCATTCTCAATAGTGAGTCACCAAGAACATAAAACATTCCAGAACACATACTGCTGCATTCTCAATAGTGAGTCACCAGGAACATAAAACATTCCAGAACACATACTGCTGCATTCTCAATAGTGAGTCACCAAGAACATAAAACATTCCAGAACACATACTGCTGCATTCTCAATAGTGAGTCACCAGGAACATAAAACATTCCAGAACACATACTGCTGCATTCTCAATAGTGAGTCACCAAGAACAGAAAACATTCCAGAACACATACTGCTGCATTCTCAATAGTGAGTCACCAAGAACAGAAAACATTCCAGAACACATACTGCTGCATTCTCAATAGTGAGTCACCAAGAACATAAAACATTCCAGAAACAAACACTTAAACCCTCCATGAACGATAATGTACTGGTGATGAGCGACTCCACAGGAAGACACACAGACTATGTCTTCACAAGGCTGGACAAAAACAAATGGTGAGCTGTGTTTCTATTGCTAAGATCTCAAATGTCTCAAGAGCTTTTAAGACTCTTAAGATGAATAAATATGACCACAACATAGTGGTGGTCAATGAGGGTGTAAATAACCTGGTGAATAAAACCCTAAGGGAAATGCAGAGAGACATTTCCTGGCTCTCCATGCATGTCACAAGTGAGGGAAGGACTCTGATATTGGCCAGAATCCTACACTGTGGCCAAAAATGATTCTGGTGTACAAGAGAAAGATGACAGATTTTAAACAACTGTCTCAGTAACTGGTGTTATTCAAGGGGGGATCCAGTATGTGTCCGCATAGGATGAACTATTATATAGCCCCACTTGCTTTGCAAAAGACAGCATTCCAAGGCTAGTGCATATTGGCTAAAGCCTTTGCTGGGTCTATATTATTTAACTGAAACTCCAATTCTGTGAATACCTATTCATAGACCCCTGTTCAGTGAACTACCCTTTTATCGAACACACAAATCAGCAAATGTTTTCCCAGGTAACTAATTTAGTAGGCCAACATACTGAGTGATATAGACCACAGTATAACAAACCCATTAAAATGGGGTGGCAAAGCCTCCCCAACCCTTCCAATGTAGGGAGCTGTGCCCTCCACAAACATACACCAACTCAGAGATTGAACTACAGTGGGGAAAAGGGCAAATTTCCACACGTTGGTCAACTAACGTGTGTCCTGGGAAAAAAATTCACTCAACTGAATGTTCAATAAAAGGACGTTCGCTCAATAGGGGTTGTTGAATCGGTATTCATGGAATTGCAGTTTCAGTGAAGTAATATAGACCTGCCTTTGCTGCCCCTTAGTCCCTTAGTGCCCTTTTAGGTAGTGTCCAAGTACTGGATCTTTCAACCTAAAAAGCAAAACAAAGTACGAAAATGTCAATGTGGTGCTGCCGAATTGTAAAAGGCTAAACAACAAATGGCCTGACCTTGAAACTCTTCTGCATTTGGAACTCGTTTGTGTGTATATTGTTACTGAAACCTGCTTTACGAGTTCAGAAACACCACCACCCATATCAGGGTTTTGTAGCTACCATGCCTTTACAGATGCTGAAAATTTGATAAAGTATTCATATTTGTTACAGAGCACATTACCTCAAAACAGATTTGCAGAGACCCACAAACCAAACTTTTTAAGATTCATCTAAGCCTAAATAAAACCATCAGATCACAGCATTTTACAGGATCCACTCAATGGCCTCTGAAAACCATGTCCAGTTCCCAGATGCATTGGATGAATTCATATGCACAAAAACTTCATTTGTTTGGGAGACATTAACCACCCATTGAAAGAAAATGGGCAAACAGTACCTCAGATACAGGCTATATGTTTGAGAATTGCTTGATTACATAAACAAGAGTTCCCTGGATCAAATACTCAAGGAACTCACTAGAAGTCCAAATTGTCTTGACTTCTCCATACAAATGTGGCAGCTATGTGCACTATCCCACATTTAAACCCTTCACCAATCAAGTCTGACCGCAACTTGCTAACCCACTCTCCCTAAAGGAATGCATGGCCCAAAGAGGCGAGGTACCCTCAGATGTAATCAATAAGCATGGAGGGGGGGAGCAGAGAAAGGGAGTGAGTAGGTCATTAAAAACTTCCCCTTCAGATGGAAGCATAAACAAACTGAGACCCCAGCACACCTTCATGATCCAAAACCAGTACCAACAATAATGTAGTAAGTGGGGGGATGGGATCATTGACATTGGGTACTGGTACAGGGCCAGTAAATATGAGATCTTACGGGACCAAAAAAACCCACCAGAGTATTCAAGGTTATGAAAAATGCTGTCAGGTAAACTAAGGCTTCCCATGAACTTAGGCTAGCATCACAAGCTGAGGATAATTGCAAATGTTTCTTTACCTACATTTGCACCCATCATTGGTCTCGTCTCATTCAAAATGGCACTACCTACTCTGATCCAAGACATTACAAACACACTGGCAAACAAATTCAAACACACTGGCAAACAAATTCATCACAGAGACATCTATATCAAACCCACATATACCTAAGGATCTAAAACCCCTGTATCACCAAAAGAACATTTGTTAAGTGTACTTTGCAAAACAAACAAAAATAAACATTTTTGATGGGACCAGGTAACATGCCAGACTGCCTGCTGAACAACACTAAATATGCACTGGTTGACCACCTTCTACAAGTATTCAAACTGAGCTTATCCACTGACTTTGTCCCTAGGTTTGGTACATTACATTTATGATGCCTCTTCAAAAGGGTGGCCTCACCAAAGACTCCAGGAATTATGGATCCATCAGCCTGATGAGCATCTTAATGCCATGGGATGGATCATAACAGACCCGATACACTACAATATAAACATTCTTATAAGACTTGGCCCACAGGAGTTTGGCTTTCTTAAGTGTAGATCCTGTCTACTGAATCTGGTAAAAATTTGAGAAAGTTATGTCAGCTATGGGCAGTGGTAATGCTGTCCATACAGCATACCTCATCCTCACCAAAGCATTTGATACTGTATCACATGCCAACATTATCAACAAATATAGGTTCATGGCTAAAAACTATGTTATTAGTCTAGTCTGTTATAAGCCTAGCCAGTAATGAGAGGTCATAATCAAATCCCGTACCTTGTATCTGTAAGGATATAGCCATTATGCTAACCCCCCAACACACACCTTGTTAGATGGATAGCTAATTGGATGAAGGACAGAATCTGTATTGTGAGGATGAAAATAGTTTTAGTTATATTTTCCTTTACTTTTTCTTCTGTTGTAAGGCACTCTTATTTGTATTGTGTTAGATTTCTTGTATGAATAATTACATGATCTGTATTATTTTTCATGAGGTCCCTCTGTTTGTCTACAATTATAACCCCTACTTTGGGATTTTGGTACTTTTATTTTGACTCCTGGCTTCTAGACATCATATAGCTTATTTAGGGTTGTGGTATTTTCTCTTTCATTGTCCTAATTCTCATAGCTTCATAGATAAACACTAGGCTAGCTGTTGGTGTGGGACATTTTAAGCCTAGCCAATTTCCCTCAACGATGATAAAGTCTGTGTCTTGTGTCTGTGAGTTAACTACATTAATCATTATGCCAACCGCAACCCCTACTTTCGCCATATGTCATGCTCCTTAGGTATGACCAGAGGTGTTAGCTAGCTATTTTGGTACCCTAGGGCCATCCCCTGATCTAGCATCCCTCTTCAAAGTTAAGTTGAGAAGAAAAAAAATAATCTTCAAACTTTTACAGCAAAAAAAAAAGTTATGATTGTAAATTCTAACAGGCAGTAACACACTTTCAACCTGCCACACTGCCTGACACTCTTAAGCACTTCAAAGCAAATGCATTACCAGAATTCAAATGCTGATATTCCACTAGAAACCAAATGACTTCCACTGATTGTACCCCTAACACTTTGCCTCTGGGACAGCTGCTCCTTTACCTGTTCTAGCTATACTTCTGTGTAAGGATTTTCTTGTTGGTTCTGTTTGTATGCCTGGCTTGTGACCTTAGCAAATAGCATGACATTTCTGTTTTTTTTTCATACTTTGTAAAGTGATTATTTTTCTGCATTTTTGCATACACTTTAACAAAGGTTGTGTACTGTGTCTTAAGTGCCTAGTGCACAATATTTTATAATTTCTTTCCATTGGCAGCTGCACTCACATTTTATTCTTCTGTTTTTGTTTCTTTCATTTAACTTTGCATTTCTTCATCTTTCATTTATCTTTTGGGTCCCGTTTTAATGACCCCTTTATCTTTTTATCCTTCAGTTTTCTTTTCAATGATTTTTGATATGACTTGATATCTGGTAAAGTCTAGCAGCTGTCTAAGGTAATGTGTGGTTTATCCTTTTAGCTCTATAGAACTGATTTATTTCAATAGGAGCTCTTTACAGATATCTGTACATTTACAGTCTCTGTCTAGTTCCTTTTGCTCATATAGATTAATTTACCCCTATAATTGTACTCCAAACATTATATCTTTTATTTTTATTTTTTTACTTTTTATTTGATTCAGCATTAATATTTGCTTGTCTCTTAAATCTTATAAGTTCATAGGTTCATAGGTAGTAGGTACTAGGCTATCGGCCCTGGGGCCTATACAAGCCCAGCCAAAAAGGTACCCTGGCTTTTGCCACCCAAGAAAATTATTTTCCTGTGCCACTGTCGAGCAGAGCCACAGAGGTGGTTCCCGGGGTGAATTTCCTATTTCCCATCCAATCAAGACTTTTCTTGAAGAGTGCTAATGAGGAGTTTTGTTTGATATAGATAGGTAGTTTATTCCAGAGTATGGGAAGACTCTGGGACAGGAATCTATCCCTCCGGCATGTTCTGTTTATTCTGGTGACAAGGTTTAGGTCCCTAGAGCGTGTAGCTCGGAGGGATTGGGATTTCTTTAAGTGGAACATGTCCAACAGCTCTGGGTTTGACATAGCTTTGTATGTTAGACAGAGATCACCTCTGAGTAGGCGATATGCGACGGAGTAAAGCTGGAGTTTTTTGAGACGGTCTGCATAGGGCATCTGTTTGAGGCCAGTAATCCCCTTTGCGAGGTTTCTGTGGCCTTTCCAGTTGTTGTAGATGTCTTGTGAGGTACATACCAAAAGGGGTGTTGTACTCTATAATGGGTCTAATGGGTCTTGGAACTTGATGTCTGGTTTTGCTGTTGCTTCATACATTTATTCTCTTTCTCTGTGTTTAAATAATGAATTTAAACTGTCAGGTCTAGAAATACTTAAGGAAAACAATAATACAATAATAAAATATAATTATTGAATCTAGTGGACCATTTTTTATTCAAAGTGAGGTAAGACTATGATTATTAAACAATGTGACGGATGTTGGCAGCCTACAGATCTCTACCTACATCTACCACATAATCTTCCACTTATACTTTCTCTGCTTTTGCTGTCAGTCTTGCATTCCTCTTCTCTTTGCACTTCATCTTATTATGATGCTCTAAAGGTCTACGTCTCTCACTTAAGTTCCATTCTGAATTTATTTTTGCTTTGCTTTTGTCTTTGCATCAGTAAAGACATGCTTGAAAATGTCTTCAGTAGTGAATTACCCTCATCCTAGTCTTAAATGCATTTCACTAAAGAATTAGAGTTTTTTTTCTCCATTCGTAGTTTCTATACTGTTAGTCATAGAGACTTGTAAAGTAGTCACTGCAATTTAATTGTTTGAGATAGCCAGACAAAATCTCTACATATAGTTAGTGCACAGAAAAAACACTCAACTGATGCTGTTATACAGTACAGGCAGACCATTTATTTCCATAAAAATACATGGGTAAGGACAGATTCAAACAGGAGGAGTTCACTTTATTAATTGAGATGCACATACTTACTGTAAGCCACCAGCCACTAGATATGTGTAAAGCAAAGAATCCTAGCACAATAAGCCTTAGACAAATCATAGTCATTTTCTTGAGCTTTCTTGAGCTAAGAAAAAAGTACTTTGAATGTCCCCATTAAAAAACATTTGCTGCAATAAACAGAAGGAGATCACTGCTTCCTCAACACACCTTGAGATAATGTGGAGTCGCCTTAGTATATTATTCTTTTACTACATAGTTTAGCTAGATTCCCACACAAACCAGTGTCAGATTATTTACTCCATTTTCACACTTCACTGAATCTCCAGGGAAGCATAGTTTGGGTTCCCAAAGTGGCTGACCTTGTTATTTTGATCAAAACATTCCTGTCTAGGTCACCATGGGTGAAATGTTTTAGGCTTAGGCATAATTCAGCAGGATATACATTTTTTTCTCTGGTGTCTGATTCAGGTTTAGTCAGTGGACATCTTTGGCTTTCCTACTAGACAAATACATCCAATACATTTCCTTGAGGAAAATAAATCCAGAGTATAAGCAACTCTTCCTAGTGGAAAAAACTACAGAAGATAGCTTGGCCATCAGAGTGGTAACCAGGAAAGTCCTGTTTGTCAGATTATCCATACCAAAGGGTACAAAGGTGACAGACAAATGAGTCAGTAAAAACTGCAAGAAAGACCCAAGCCAAGGCAAAGTCATCACTGTGTAATAACTTGAACCTCCTGTAGTTGAGGACCATGACATATATGCAAATGACCCCTTAAGGATATACCCATGTTTCAGCTACATGGCTTCTGAATTCTCAATTGTAATGAGTGGGGTGCCATTGAGATCCATGCTAGGCCCTCTTCCATTTGATATTTATTTTGTAGACATCCAAACTAAACAGTCATCTCAGAAATTTGGTTGACCAAGTTAGCTGATGATTGCAAGCTGGATACTGTTATCTGCGATGGCAAATGTTGACATATATACATACCTGGTGTACTGAAAACAGTATAAAATTAAATGCAAAAAAGTGCAGTGCAGTCGCATTCAAGAAAAAAGCTGCTCACACCTCATGCATTATAAATGGTACTCATCTTTAGACAGAGATGGTCATAAGAGACTTGGGTACTTATGTGAACAAATCTCTCTCATGTTCATCATGCTTCCATCATAATCAGGAAATCCTTCTGAATAGCTCAGTTAATTAATAAGTGAATATCTTCAAGAGCCAAATAATTCATCCTTCCCCTGTATTCTTCACTTATCAGTCCATTCATTGAATGCATCTCCCCTTTTCATATGCACCAGGGCCGGCCTTAGCCAAAATGGCACCCTAGGTGAAATAGTTCTCCGGTGCCCCTTAAGCCCCACCCACACCACACATGACACACCCCTATTTGAGCCACACCTGCTGGGTCATTCCCCAAGAAAGCCACTGCAGTCATTTCCTTAAATTATTTAAATGCTTAGGAAGAAAAATATACCTTGCAATGTAGTTAAACTGCCGCTACCTTTGCAAATGTATTTTCTACTTGAAATACCAGAGCCAGATCATGGTCAAGTAGAGTCCTAGGAAGGGTAATAGACCACCACCCCAGAGCAACCCCCAGCAGCAGCCCCCTCCTCAGCCATTTCAGTGTTCCATTATTTGGGTATCTCACCAGTTACCATGCATACTGTTCTATTTGCCTCTACAATGATTACAGATATTGAAATAAAGTAGCATAAACACAGATAGCCATTTGCTAAACAGACATTACAGTCTCACAATGAAAACAGATTTAGCATGAGAAGTGAATGTCTCTGTCCTTGAAACTTACATTCATTGAAATGACAAAACTCACATTCATTAAAACGGCATGAAAACCCACATTCATAGAAATGCATCTGGTTGGTGGAGAATTAAATTTATCTTTGGGCTGTTTTCAAAACAGACTCCTTGCACACATTTTTTTAGGGCCATGCATACATGTATTTATTCTTTAATTCACTTTCCTGATTGTATTGAATTATATTCCTTGTATAAGACAGCACCACTTGTTAGAATAAGTTTTAAATTTGTAGTTTTAAACATTCTTTTAATAAGCAA
>NC_056726.1:1564832035-1564908937 GCF_019279795.1 Protopterus annectens
TGAAAGGCATGACAAGGTTAAGTGGAAACATAAAGGAGTGTGTTATTCAGCATGGATAGAAGTAAGCATATGAATAGTAGATTACAATCAACCATTTATCCAGTAAGAAGGGAAGTACACAGAATGTCTTGAGTAATGTGATCTTTATCAATTATTTAAGCCCTGGTATTGAGGTGCTATCATTATTTATAGATGAGAAACTAATTAAACGTGACTTCCCTGAACTTGGATGAAATATAACTTGCTGAAATGGGCAGATCACTGAATGACCATATGCCCAAATAGGCCATATCTGTTTGCTGTAGGTACTCAAAACTGGTAACTTGAAACACAATACTAAGACCTACTTCACTTGTCAGTGAGTTTGTTGCTACTTTAACACTAGTGAGATCTTTCAGAATATTTAAAAATATGCAAGGTTTGAAAGGTGGAGTGCAGATGGTGTCATCCAGTGACAATGTATTCACGTTTCTTTGGTTTATTTTGTCATTTTTCACATGAAGCATTTCTTATTGTAGGCATGTGCCATTTTTGTTTTTGGATTTTAGTGGATTGTATGGTGAGTACTGATTTTGTTTTGTAAGTGTGCATATATACAGAGAGACACTGGTTAAAAGTCATGGGTTTCTTTTAATTATTTTTACAAAGTTTCCTTATTCAAAAGCTAATCAATCATACACAGATATGTTGCACTGTTGCACCAGTGTTTGTTTTTTGTGTAGTCAGCTCTGAATTTTAACATATTTTGAAACATTATTATCGATAATGTTTTTCCTTTTCTGAGCCATAACAAGACCACACTTTTCATTTTAATGTCTTTCTTGTCAGTCCTTAAATATCCTTACACTCTTCTATTTTTAATTTTCTACAACCCTTCCAATATATTACTTTCTTCATTCACTTTACTGTCTTTGTATTCCCTTCTCTTAATTACCCCTTTTTCATATCTGTTGACTTCCAGTTTAACAAAAAAAAAAAAAAAAAAAACAACCCAGTCAACCAAGATCAATTGAGTTGAGAGGGTGGCTAATGGTTAAGGTGTTTGCCTTACAATTACAAGGTGCATGGTTTGAGTCTCACAAGGGATAATTGGCTAGGCTGAAATGGCTTGCAAGGGCAGTTAGCTTAGTACTAGCCTATAAACAATCAATTTATTTTTGCCTTCCTTTCCTTTGCTTGTTCCTTGTACATCCTAGTCCTCATTTACTGACGGCATACTTCTGATATTCATATTACCTTTCTCGTCCAAGGCACTCTCTTACATACTCCTGTATGCTATACAACATGCCTATCCTTTGTCATATCATGCACATTGGACTTCTCTCAGCTCTACCCTTCAAGATTGCACAGTCAAAGGCAGGTAAGGCACTTTTTTATTTATTATCCTCATTCGGAGATAGTATACTTGTTCCAGTTTTTAAAATCCCTTACATATTTAGTTTCACTCCAAGAGCCCTCCGTGTGTTGGCCCAACCTGATGCCATGCAAATTCCCCAGATCTGGGTTAGATATTGATGAGCAAACATGGCCACTTTTTTCAGTAAAAGGGAGATCTCTGTTTTAACTTAGCTCACCTTAATGGAACCTTCCTGTGTGCCCCTACCCTCCTCTTCCAATTGCGCTTCTTAAAACCAGCAACTTAATCCTATGTTTTGCTTCTTATCCAAAGATGGTCTAATTTGGGGGTGAGATTGTCCCATTAAGCCTGAAGGAAAACACAGCTGATTTGTGGGATGATTTAAATAGAGATGAAGAATTGCAGGTTGGAGTTTGGGTGTGAGCTAAGTTGTGAATGACCAGGTCACGGATATTAAACTATCCAGTGGGTAGGTTTGCAATTTGCTCTTGTGAGCTAGTATTAAAGTATTGAAAATACTAAACTGATCAGTTTTTAAAGGTGTAAGTATCCCAGTCAATGCTTGGGTAACTGATTTCCCTAAGCAACAAGGTATTTGGTTTCATATTTAACCTCCCTTTATTATGTTAATTTCCATGACTTCTGGGGACAATGCTGGGGATTTATTGGTAAAAATTAAGTAAAAGTTGTATTTCTTAACACTGATTTTGATGTCTAGGCACTCAGACTTAGGGTTGGGGTATTCTGATGTGATGTGATTGTTTTGCAGACCACACTGTTACCCCCAGGGCCTGAATAGATGATGTTTGCTAAATTGGTTTGGGAGGTAGTGCTGTCATTGTGTTGAACTCATGTCTCAATAACTATACAAACATGAATGTGTTTAAGTTGTAGGAGGAACTCAAGTTCTGGCATAAGTTGTTGAATTTGAGTTTGATTTCCCTATCCTGGAATGTTTAGTGGAAGAACTTGTTCTAGAAAGGCACAAAAGAGCAGTCAAAGCTTTAGCCAGAATGTAGGAGCCCCGGTATGAGAGTTGCGATCCAACCCTGATGAAGCAGAGTCTTCTCTGCCATCTCATCGAAGACCTGCACATTCTGGATCCCCTTAGAAGTCACCAACTACTTACTCCTGTTGAAACAGTCTTCTCTACCATCTTATCCAAGGCCAACACATTCTGGATCCCCTTAGAATGACCTTCTCAAAGAAGTCCTCCAGGTTGAATAGGCATGACCTGCCCTGATGAAACCAAATTGGGTTGGATTCAGTGTCTGGAGGTTTCTTATGTTATTACTGATCATTTCCATGTGAATTCTTTACATGGCTTTGCATATCAGACTAGTGAGACTTATGGGTCTGTAGTTTCCAGGGTCTATAGATGGCCCACCATTATGCAGAGGAATGACTGTTGCTGTTCGCAGTTCATGAGGCATGAATCCTGTTTGGAGGCTACAGTTAAATAGCAATTCCAGAGGGCCTGATAAATCATATTTCATGCTATTTAGAAGGCATCTTGGAATATTGGCTTGGCCCATTGATGTGGTGTTCATGCCTTTAGACAGAGCATTAAGGACTGGTTCTCTAGTGATAGCTTGGGGAGTTATATTTCATGGTATTTCCTGAGGGAAGGTTGATGGGTGAGAGGGGGAAATTTGGAGCTCAATTTATCAACCAGTTGGTTTGCTATATCTTCTGGCTCACTACAGGTGGTTCCATTTACAAGGAGCTCTGCACACAATTGTGTATTGCCTTTGAGGTTGCAGACATGGCTAAAGAATGCCTTGTGGCTGTCCTTGGCCTGATAGGCCAAATTTACCTCAAATTTGCCTTTGTCAAACTTTATTTGGCCTCTGAGCTGCTTGTTTAGTTTGATGAGAGTGCTTTTATTTATTTATTTATTAACATTTGTTGACAGGGAAAGTCCACTGGGTCAGAAACCCATTTTCAGCAGATGCCTGGGGAGAAAAGCTCCACAATACATTACAGTGATAACAAGTTTGACATAGGCTTTAAAAGTGTTACATGTTAAAAAAAGTCAGTAATTCAGAAAAAAGAACTATATATCTACAATACTATTTACAGGATTTACAGAAGTCTAGATACAATTTACAAGATTTACAGAAGTCTTCACAAGATGAAAGAGAAAAAACACATTTCAAGTAACAAATTCACAGGAATTTACTTTATTCAAAATTGGAGAAACATGGGGTTTGATACAATACTATCTATGTTAAGAATATAGTATACTGTATGGAGGTAATTATCCAATGGTTATAATGAAAGACTGGGTTTACATAGATAAGCCAACCCAATGGATGTTTTTTTAAGGAGGTATGTTTCTGAGGCAGGTACAGGATGGATTATTTAGATAGTGTGTTTCTAGAGCTATTTTAAAGGTTTTTGGGTGGTCAGTTTGGGTTATTTCAGATGATAGGATATTTCAGAGTTTAGCTATGGAGTGGGAGAACAGATATTGACTGGCTCTTTTGTTGGGTTTTGTTACTGTGAGCAAGGGTTTACAGGAAGATCTTAGTGTGTTCTAGTAGGGGTATATGTTTGTAGGATTGCTTTGAGAGCTGGGCATGCATTAGCTTTACTGATACATTTGTCGGCTAAGGATAGTTGGGTATATTTTACATGGCCGGAGAATTCTAGCCATTTTAGTTCCATGATTGCTAGGCAGTGATGAGTACAGTGTGGTTTTTCAGAGGATAATTTGACTATTTTATTGTAGCAGGATTGTAGTTTATTACTAAGGGTTGAGTGAAGATTGGTAAAATGGCACTACCATATAGGAGGGAAGGGATGAGTAGGGTATTAGCTAGTTTTATTTTGGTATATTTATCCATGAAGAGCTTATGGCGATATAGTTCGCCTAATTTGAAATGGGTTTTCTTTATTGCATTCATGATGTGTGGTTCATAAGTGAGTTTGTTATCTATTGTTATGCTTAATAGTTTGGTTGTGTTTACTAGTTCTATTTCTGTGCTGTCTTTAGCAAGGATTTTGAAGTCAGTGTCAGGTGATTTTGAAGAAAGTTTTAAAAGTTTGGTCTTTTTGGGGTTTAGCATAAGTTGTGCATTAATTAGCCATGATTCAATAGAAGTAACGGCCTGTTGTGTGACTGTGAGGAGATCTGAGAAATTTTTGGAGGTTGATATCAGAGTTGAATCGTCTGCATATTGGATGAGATTCTGGATTTGGGGGGCTTTGTGCAGGTCATTGATACAAATATTAAACATTAGCGGACCTAAAATGGATCCCTGTGGTACTCCTATATTGTTGGGTTGATATTCAGATTGTGCATTTATCCATCTTACTGATTGTTCCCTGTTCTGTAAGTAAGATGAAAACCAGTTTAGGGATCTTGGGGAGCAACCTAGTTTTGATAGTTGACTTAATAGCTTAGTATGTGACACTATCTTAAATGCCTTAGATGGGTCCAGTAGGATTACAGAGGTAGGATGCCCTGTATCTAAGGCTTTGTTGATGGTGTCAGTGAAGGAGAGAAGGGCAGTGATAGCGCTATGGCCTGGCCGGAAACCGTGTTGAATGGGGGACAGAAGAGCATTACAAGAGAGGTGGTTTTGGGTGCTGCAATTCCTAATTTTGCCTTGATTTTTTCCTTCTGTTATACAGCATACTGATGTTATAATTCCACCAGGGTGCCTTTTTCTTTGAATTACTTCTGATCTTCTTCCAGGTGGGTTCAGCTGCCTCTACGCAGCTATTACCATGCTTGAACGGGGTTTCTGTGAACAGTTCTGCATAGGTGGCAGTGTTCTTAGGGTTTTGTGGGCTTGAAATTTTGCCAGGTTATCACTTAATAGTAGGAAGTTAGCCTTAGAGTAGTTTGTGAATATTCCAAGGTTATCTGGGGTTCCATATTTTATTTTGACTTCACTTTTAACATCCATTGCCATCTGTATGTGATTTATATGTAAATATTACAAATCTGCAGTATTATTTAGAATACATTTAATGTCACTCTCTGGTAAGGTAAAGACATTTCCAAAAGGAAGAGTTCAAGAACTCAGTACACAGAACCCAAAATCTGGTGCAGGAAAAGATGGTCAGCACAGCTCGAACTGAGGCAAAACGTTTATTCACAAACCACTGTAGATACTTTTAACAAATAAAAGTGACAAAAACTCAAGATGCTCTTTCACATATGATGGTTAAGCACTTTCATCTGTTGTGATACAGACTTCTTCAGAACCACAATTACAAGCCAAATGATGGTTTAAATACTTAAATTAGGTGCCAAAAAATGCACTCAATCCATTTAAAGACATACTACAATATTTAAAACATGCTCCAGTATTTTTAAAAACTGTTTAAACTATATACATACATATAATACATACATATAATCAACTTGTATAATCAACTTAATATATATAAATATATATATATATATATATATATATATATATATATATATATATATACAATACAAATAATTAAATAACAATTGTTATAAAAAATGTACTACTGTGTACTAAAATAGATGAATATTTTAAAATGTATAAAATGTATATGCTGAAGTATGCTTTTATTCTAAAATAAGAAAAGGTTTGATACTAATATATTCATTAATACCTGGGGAGCTGGTGGCATTAGTTAATATCTGCCATTTGCTTTCTTTTGAAGGTAGAATAGCTTTCCAATTCCCCCCTTGTATTAAACTAAACTATCTACTTGTAGTTTCCATCAATGAGATCAATATAGGGTATAAGAGGATAGATTTAGCTTTAGAAGAATACTTAATAGACAATAGAGTCACTTATGAAGTGTATTCTTTTATGAAAACTGAATATCCAGTTCTGGCTAATATTATAGGTATACCTAAGGTTCATAAGAGTATACAAACCCCCCCTTTTAGACCTATCATTTCAGGTTCAAAATCTAAAACGTATAATATGGGTGTTGTCATAGATAGATGGACAAAACATGTGTATGAGAATCTAACCCATATCACAAAGGATTCTTGGAACTTTTTGAGCAAATTGACTCCAAATGTATGGAATAAGGATGTTACTTTTATAACCATTGATGTCATAGACCTGTTCTCGTGTATACCTAAAGAAATTGGATTAGAGTTTTTTAGTAACAGCTTGAGGAAGTTTGCTAATATGAGTTGGGATAAAGTATGTTTAGTTATAGATATGATGGGGTTAGTGCTTGATCACAATTATATATTTTTCCTAGGTGAATTCTTCAGACAGACTAAGGGTGTTGCAATGGGGGCTTCCTATGCCCCTATTTTTGCAAACCTAGTTATGGTAGAATGGGAAACTGAATATCTGTTTAAGAGTACATATTATTCTAATATCGTTTTCTATACCCGATATTTGGATGATATATTTATTTTATGGAACGGCACCAAGGAAAACATCAGTTCCTTTATTGAGTACATCAATGGTACAACAGAATTTCTTAAGTTCACTTACACCATCAGTGAAGAGGGTATTGCCTATTTGGACACCTTTGTTAGTCACAGTAATGAAGGGTTTGTATCTAGAATTCATAGGAAAACAACTTTTTCCAACGAATATATAGAATTTAGCAGCAATCATCCTCCACATGTGTTTAAAAATGTATTCAAAGGACAGTGTATAAGGGCTGCTAGAATGTCCTCTACTAAGGAAATTATGGAAAATGAGATACAAAATATATATATAACATGTTTGTAAATAGAGGTTATCCTCAAAATTTGTTGAATGATGTAGTTGGATATATATACAAACATTGGGGTACTAAATATCAACCCCTATTGGGTAAGACATCTGAAATAAATAATAATAATAATAATAATAATAATAATAATAATACAGTTAATACAGCTTTGGTTAGAGAGAATATTAACAGAGTATGTGTTATAATGTATACCCCATTTGCACAATATGTCAAGGAGATAGTTAAATGACATTGGGAGGTGATTACAGCTTCAGAAAATATTAGGGCGATATTGGGAAGCCATCCAAATTTTGTATACAAAACAGCACCTAACATAAAAAGGTTACTTGAACAGGCAGTTAATAATCCAAAAATGAGATACACAGGAACGAGGAAATGTGGGTCGTGTAAACAATGCAAGGCTATTAATGAGGCGTTGTCTATTAGACTAGAAGACATCAATAGAACAACTGTTAGATGAAAGGCAGGCAATTGTAACACAAAACAAGTGGTTTATTTAGTGAATTGTACAGCCTGCCCTGCATTTTATATTGGAAAGACTGAGAGACAGTTAAAAAAACGAATATATAAACATTTATATAAGATCCAGGTCCAAGATAAAAATAATACTTTATTTAGACACATTAGTGATAAAGGGGAACTACACATGTTTAAGTTTTCCATTATAGAACAAGTAGATAGTTTAATACAAGGGGGGAATTGGAAAGCTATTCTAGCTTCAAAAGAAAGCAAATGGCAGATATTAACTAATGCCACCAGCTCCCCAGGTATTAATGAATATATTAGTATCAAACCTTTTCTTATTTTAGAATAAAAGCGTACTTCAGCATATACATTTTATACATTTTAAAATATTCATCTATTTTAGTACACATTAGTACATTTTTTATAACAATTGCTATTTAATTATTTGTATTGTATATATATATATATATATATATATATATATATATATATATATATTTATATATATTAAGTTGATTATACAAGTTGATTATATGTATGTATTATATGTATGTATATAGTTTAAACAGTTTTTAAAAATACTGGAGCATGTTTTAAATATTGTAGTATGTCTTTAAATGGATTGAGTGCATTTTTTGGCACCTAATTTAAGTATTTAAACCATCATTTGGCTTGTAATTGTGGTTCTGAAGAAGTCTGTATCACAACAGATGAAAACACTTAACCATTATATGTGAAAGAGCATCCTGAGTTTTTGTCACTTTTATTTGTTAAAAGTATCTACAGTGGTTTGTGAATAAAGGTAAAGAAATTTGTTAGTATTCTGATAATTTGCTTGCAGGCCTTAATACAGATATTTTTGTTGATGTTACACTCACACTTGTATATTGTGTTGCATAGTATGGCATATTGTTCCATTTGGCTAAGAGCACAGAGTGACTACAACTGCTAATCAGATTTGACTTTCCTTTACCTGATTTAACCTTCTACTAAACCCACTGAGTTGCATATTAACACAGGGGCAGGTCACTATGCACTCCACAGTCACAAATATTTTTAATTGATAATAGCCATCCATGGACCCTTACTTACTATTCTTTATACACACCCTAGTTTTTGCCTAGTTTGTGTGTCATTGCAAACAATTGCTACAGGTGGGTCTACTGCTGCTGTTTATAAAACCTCATGCATAGTATAACTTAACAAAGCCAAACTGGTCAGGATCCTGAGATTGTGGGTTTCCTCTGTCTCAGTTTATGAAGTCCATGATGATGCATTTTATCACCTGGGAAATCATGCTGGTGAAGCTGATAGGTCTCTAGTTACCAGACTCTCCCTTCTGTGGAGAAACTACCTCACATTTTCCACATGCTTTTAGTATATGTTTATTGGACAAAATGCAGTTTAATAATTTAAGGAGGAGGTTTGGCTTGGGTTGTATCATACTGACTAGAAAACAGCACATAATGTTATTTGTGCTCAAAGATCTGTCTGTTTTAGACTTGCTGAGTGCTTTTAGTATCTGCTTAGAGATATTTACCATGGGTATATGGGCTGAATATTTAATATTGCAAAGTTTGTAGTGACAGAGTGAAGATGCTGAAAATGTATCTGCAAGGACTTAAGATTTATCTTTGGGATTGGAGAGACTGATGCCATTAGAAATGAGCTCATATAAATGCTGGATATCCTTACTGAGGGTCTTTTCATAATTACAGAGTGTCTTGTGGTCCTCATTTGATAATGCAGCATTTTTTAGTTTATAATTAGTTCTGCAGGAATTGATCTTGCTTCTTTGTTTCTTGAGGATCATTAACACAATGACTTTTTGATATATTCTTTATGGTTATGAGATTTTTTGTTGGTATTGCAAAGCTTGTTTATAGATGAATTCCACCATAGGAACTGGTTTCTAAACTTAGCACATCTGTGATGTATATGAACATGATTTTCTATGCAAGAACTGAGAAGGAAGTATGACCTTGGAGTAAATACAGTGGTCTTTCTTAAATAGTTATTGAGGGGCTATACTATTGAGCCTTCTGATGTCATCAATGAGTATAACATCTCACTTATCAAGGGTACCAGAACTTGTCAGACTAGTCTCAGATTAGACCCTAGAGATGGTGAGTCAGTTGTTGACCTTACTTGAAATGCATGATGAATAAAAGAGCACTGTGACTTAATCTGTCCAGTGAGGGTGTGCCAGTGATTGAAGACTGGGCAGGCTTATGTTTGTGAGAACAAGTTTAAGTATGCTGGTGTCCCTAGAAGGGAAAGGTATTATATGATCAAAGGAGTTTGCAATGATAAAGTCAAGGAAGCACTGAACATCTAAACAGTATATGGCACTCTGTAGCAAATAGCTGTTGGATCTGTGGAGTGGCATACATGGCAGATAACTCACTATTGTATGACATCTGTCTTGATGTCTCACTGGTATAAGGCATTTGTGCCTGATATCTCACTAGAGTAAGTCATCTTTGTCTAATATCTCGCATATGTAAAGCATCTGTGCCTGATATCTCACTAGGATGAGGCATATGTGTCTGATATCTCACTAGTGCATGGCATCTGTGCCTGATATCTCACTAGGATGAGGCATATGTGTCTGATATCTCACTAGTGCATGGCATCTGTGCCTGATATCTCACTAGTGTAAGGTATCTGTGTCTGATATTTCATTGGTGTAAGGTATCTGTACCTGATATCTCACTAGTGTAAGGTATATGTGTCTGATATCTGACTAGTGGAAGACATCCGTTTCTGATATCTCACTAGTGTAAGGCATCTGTGCCTGATATCAAACTAATGTAAGGCATATTGTTTCTAATATCACACTAGTGGAAAGCATCTGTCTCTGATATCTCACTATATTCTACTGATAGAGTAAAACTGTATGCAATTATGGTGTGTACTGCTAGCACACCACACTACTGCTGTACAACTCCTGTATTTATTGGCTCAGTTTTGATTGAATCAGCGCTAGCATTTGGTCATCTTATCAATTGTATTCATTTTCTCTCCTCACTTGCTAGGGCTCCTACAGTGCCCTTATAATTCTTACATTATCTGTGCACTAAATTAAAATTATCAGCTAAGCTCTGAACAATATATCTGATTTGTAAACTGCCTGCAACTTGATCAATAAAATTATCTGGCCAAAATGGAAGGTCAGTGCATTTTTATGCCATCAGTTACCAGCCTCACATCACTTTATATTTTTATTTATTTTTTATTTATTTTACATTTGTTAACCGGGCTAGTCTGACTGGATATATTTCCCTTTTCAGCAGAGGCCCTCCACAGAGAATAATAACTATTACATGCAATGCAAAAAGAAGTAGTATACAAAACATACTGTAACAGGACAATATTATACAAGGAATCCAACTTATAATAGACATATATTAACACTTGTACCAAGGAGTACTCATGGCTATATTATTAAGCAGTGTTGTGAACACCTTCTGCTCAAGGAGAAGCAGTTGCTGCTAGATCACTATTATAAGGTCTATGAGATGTGCAAATATCTGCACAACCTGAAAGCCACCACCCTCTCACCAAATTGGATTGTTATTGAATGATCACTATTATAAGGTCTATGAGACGTGCAAATATCTGCACAACCTGAAAGCCACCACCCTCTCACCAAACTGGATTGTTATTGAACTCCAGACCTCTTCACTCACATATGCTGACATGGTCAAGAAATCACTCCTCCTAGAATCATTGCTTCTTTGGTAAGCAAATAATGCTTCACTACTTACCTCACACTGCAAGTATAGTGTAAGGCCACATATTTCAGACAGTCACAAGACTGGAGACCTTAAAGCTTCTACCTCCATTAAGTCTGCATGCGGATGGTAATGTCCTTGTAATTAGGACTCCTTTGTTAGACATACAGATTCTACCCTCACCACCTTGCATAAGAACAGGTTCCAGGACCAGGGTCCATGATGTTAGTGAGGCTCTTAGATTCCTCATACCAGGACTTTAGAGTCTCTCACATCAGGAAAATATGACTGTGACCTGTTGTGGCCTTTGTGGGTGTAAGTGATATGGGGTGCTCATACTGGATCTTGCTATGTATGTGCTTAATCCAGGTAAATTTCCAGACTGGACTGGAACTGAATCACACCTTTACATAGAATAATGTCCAAGTTCAAGGAAAGCATAACTGGCTTTAACAACTGGCTAAGAAACTGTTGCAATTCAGTGGGCAAGCTTCAATATGCGTCGGTTTAAGATAAGTTGATTGACAGATCTACTTGTTTCATAAGGGACGGCCTGCGGCAAGCTGATAAACAAATCTACTTGTTTCTTAAGGGATGGCCTGCACCTTTTGTGCCATGGCATCTGCATACTGGCCAAAACCTTTGCTGTCCAATAGTGCCCTTTTTAGACCACGTCTATATACCAATGCGAGAAGTCCTAATAGTGATTTACAATATCTTGCCACACCTCCTGCAGCTTGAGCACATCAATTTTTGTGAAGTAAAGGAGAGCTGGTTTCAGTGTAAAGAAAGCAATCCCTCTATACCAGAGTTCACTGCCTATTACTCTTTCAGGTCTATGGGAAACTGTAGTGTTATGTTAATATTTGTCAGAGGCCCTGTTAGCTCCATACATTAATTCCCTGTTATCCAAAAAAACTAAAGCTACTGAGGTCAAATTCAATCTAAATCAAATACATTGTCACTTTATTGAGCGGTGCAGTCACCCTTCTTGTCACTTGATAACAATGAAAATTTTTTAAATATGTTACCTGAATTTCCTATAAACAAAAGCATCTTTATGCTTTGAGATTTCAGTTATCTGTTATTGACAGGAATACCTACACTACAGTTGTTGGGCATGCCCAATTTTTGTCTAAACTAATAAATGTTAACACCATGGAGCATGCAATTTTCCTACCTATTAGGAGGTCCTAACATTCTAGATGTTGTCCTAACCATCTTCAACACCTTCTGTAACACTTCTGTTGCATCACTGTGCCCGGTCAAATCTGACCATAAGTTAGTGATCTTTTTTGTCAAACCTTCAAACACTAATATTGCCACAGTGAGCACCTTGGAATTCAATGACTTTAAAAGGCAAACCTACTAAAACTTTATGAACAGCTCTCAAAAGTCCACTGAAATATTTTTAGACCCCATGTATCATCAGTGGCTACCAGTATATGAACATTGTATTCACATCTACCAAACACCACAGACCAAGCAATCTTCAAGAGGACTAAATATAAAAAGAAATTCAAAAACTAAACCACCTTTGTGATCCACCCACTAACAAAATCTATAGTGCAAAAAAGAAGTTCTTAAATGTCTATAACAAATCACAATCCACCTGTATAAAGGACTTTATCAAAAGAATCAGTAAAGAATTCAGGAATGCTTTCAGGAAAGTCAAAGTTAAATATGACCTGAAAACCAGCTGAAACTAAGTTAGTTATAAATCCATAATAGCAATGCTTCGCCATTATTTACTACAACCCTTAGAATCTATATCTGGCTTTTCATTCCACAAAGTATACCAAGAAATAAATTTAGGTCTAACTTCACATCAGCTATGTAGTGACTATGGAACAAGGTCTAAGTGCATTATCCAAGGCCAACACCACCAAGTCCATGGGCTCAAATAATGTTGTTTCAAACAGGCTGTGTGAATCTTTCCTAAATCTCTTTAGCTTAAGCCTCTCCACTGCATAGTATCCAAAGATTGGAAAATGGTAGTTGTGATGCCCCTGCACAACGATGGTCTTACCTCAGTCCCCAGTAACTAAAGAACTAGCAGCCTAATGAACCTAATATGTAAGGCCATGAGATGCATCATATGAGACTTAACAACTAGACCCTTAACAGCATGGCTCTGCTAAGGGTAGCTCCTGTCTAGTAAATCTATTAAGTTCTTCAGAAGGTCATGGAAGCTGGACAAGGAGGCAATGCAATCCACACAGGCTACATTACTTTGGCCAAAGCCTTGGACACTATCCCCATTACTGGTATTATAAATATGCTAAACATTGAACCTAATATTGGAAACTGGATTGCTAATGGCTTGACAGAACACGGAAGAAGTTAAACAAGCCAGCTCAACAAACAAAAAAGGGCAAAAGGTATCTCAAAGGGCTCTGCACTTGGACCCTTCCTGCTTAGTATTTATTTATTTCTCTGATCGTCAATTTTACAAACTCTGAGCTCTGACTGGGTTTGCTGAGGACTGTAATCTGAGCATTGTAGTTTGCTCAGCTTCTGATACAGCGATGATACTCAAAGGACTAGACCACACAAATCACTGTCAGAAAGATAATGGTTTCAGTTCACATGTAAAATGTGTAGTATTGTCATGTTTTCCAAGTGTTACTTTTCTGGTACTAGAGTATACATGATAATTCTCTCCAGACTGACTTGATTGTCAGGTCTTAGTACCTTTGTGGTCATCTCCCTATTGCAAGTCCCAGACTTGACTATGAATGTTGAACTTATGAAAAAAGGTATGAAAAATCAGGACAGCAGAGAATACTGAACCGACGCATATTGAAACTTACCCACTGAATTGCAACAGTTTCTTAGCCAGTTGTTAAAGCCAGTTATGCTTTCCTTGAACTTGGACATTATTCTATGTAAAGGTGTGATTCAGTTCCAGTCCAGCATGGATTGTTATTGAACTCCAGACCTCCCTTTAAAGTTTTCTTTTTGCAAGTGGGAAACTCCCTGCACCCCCTAAACTTGTATATGCCAACTTTGAGATTGTCATAACATGGATAAAAAGAAATACTCTGAGAAACTGCAATCTTGGATTTGTTATATGTATGTCCGCACTTCATTCAGTCTCTCTATTTTAGGAATTGCAGTTACAAGTCTTTGATTACCTTATCCTTTCATTGCTATGTTGCAACATCGGTGAAAAAATATTTCTACCTAGCCTACATTATATCTGAAGTTATGCTATCTTGCTCTAAAAAATATCTTATTTATCTTAACTCAGCCCTCATACCAGTTGTGGGATATGAAAATTCTTTGGTTTGCCTCTATCCAGGCACTTCACAGAACTAAAATAAAAAAAAAAGAAACAAGAATTTCCTGATGAAATAAAGTCACTACTAAAACAGGGTCAGAACTTTCTATCAGTAGCCCATCTAGTATAGACTCCCATATGGCAACCTACGTCTGGCTTTTCATGCCACGAAGTACCCTACCCTCTGCCATCTGTTTCAACTGCATAAAATAAATGGCTTTGGAAACACCTATACAAAAGATGTGAATTGGCATTAACAGCAAAAAAGCTAGAACCCACTGACAGACTAGTTTCATCTCCCAGTGCTTACATCATCCCTGGAATAAACTGCCTGTATGTAATAAACACAGTGATATCCTAGCTACTTTTAAAAGAATCTCGACAACTGTATCACTATCCATAAGCTCTCCCAAAGCCAAACCTGATTTTCCCTCAAGGAGGCAGATGGCATCCCTTTCTGGTGGCTTTTGGTAAGGTGTAAATGGTCCTTAGGCCGATTCTGCTATGTATTTTCTGTGATGCTATGATACTATGATGCATGTTACCACTGTCTTTAAACTCATGCAAGCAGGCTGCAAACCAATATTATTTCTTTATTTAACATTTGTTGACCGGGAAAATCTGACTAGGACAGAGCCCATTTTCAGTGGAGACCCGGGGAGAAATGCTACCGACACGTCTTTGGAATGTGGGGGGGGGGGGAACTGGAGTACCTGGAGGAAACCCATATGAATGCAGGGAGGACATGCAGACTCCACACAAAAGGTACCCCAGCTGAGAACCGACCCGGAGAACCTCTTGCTGTGTGGCGACAAAGCTAAACGCTGCATCACTGCACCGCCCAATTTTATCATATGCGCAATCTTCAAAAATACCTGAACCATTAATTGTACACCTTTTTGGTTTCCAGGACTGAAACAGTGCTGCATGAGTAACAGTTTTGTATACAATTCTAAGTAAGTTTTCCTGTAGCTACTTTATATGCTGGAAAAAAAAAACAGTCATTGGCTTGGTACCAACACAGCAATCAAGAGTCATCAGCTCAGTTAGCAGTGACAAAAGAGCAGATCATGCACTTTGATGGCATTTAGCCAGAAAGAAGTACTGACAGGCAATTAGTGTTGCAGCAATCTGCCCTTCTATCATGAGTAGCCTTTCTTCCTGCTGACAAAGATCAATGAAATAAGTAGGCAGTAAGGTGAGGGAATGGACTGTACTTGGCTGAAGCAATCTTGTTTTTTAATTAAATTTATAATACAGACTGCTTGTTTAAAGTTGTAAAAGAAAAAAAAAATGTTGAACAAAAAATCATAAATAAGAAACATGCTATTGAATGCATTTTTAAACAAGATAGCCATCCAAATTTCTCACTCAGCTTAAAATACAGATGCCTTATTGGCAAGACACAAATTAGTAACACTTGATGTCGCATAGGATTATATCTTCACTAGGTTAAAAGTTATAATTTCCATACTAACTTGCAAAACAGAATGCATATATGTATTTTTAGTAGATGAGTTACATTTGTCACTGTGGTGATAAATGAAGCTATAATGTGCCTTTTCTTATGCAGTATCTCCCTAGCTTCTCATGGAATAAAGCACTGCATTTTATTATACAGTGGCTTTGAAAATTATAAAAAAGTGACCTGATTGGTTGGTGAGTCATAAACACATTGCATCAGTCAGCCAGTGATGAGTCACATTATATCAATAAGGCACTCCGAGGTTTTGCACTTAGGAAACCACAACACTCAGTTTCACCACATGCATTGAGTCACACTACATTTACACACCCCATTGTATATCGTTATTGATAAACAATCTATTTGGAGGAAGGTAGTCCTCCAGCTGACCCCCATCTGTCTTACTTAAATGTATTAACTTCTTGGTTACATTGCTGCAGTGAAAACAAAATAAGACCACACATAGTAAATCACTGTGCCAGCTGTGACTATCTGTAGGTACTTTTCACTGTAATGATGTTTTCCACTAATTGCAATTTAACAAAATGAGTTCTCAGTCAAATGACTGCGATGCTAGGTGCCTAAATAAGAATCGCCTCTTCCTACAAGCCCTTTTCACCCCGAAGGATATTGATGTCTGTATAGTGACTGAGACATGGTATAAAATAGCGGAGAGCAGTCCAGCTGTGCAGGACTATAATGCACATATTTAGACCAGTTATTGCACAAGAGGGGAACAAAGTTAAAGGTGTTTCAATCTACATCCACAGCAATCTCACATCAAGACTGGTAAATCAGCATGATGTACTATAGCAAAAGTTCCTGTACTCTAGTTAGCTATAGAGTTCCCTCTGTGATCCAAACTATCCCACTATAGACTGGGAAACCTACACCACCACTAGTCCACAAGCATAGAGATTCCTGGACTATGTCAATACAAAACCCTGGAACAATTAGTTGGACTATTACAGGGAATAACATATCTTGTCCTTGCTAATATGGGAGCATATTGCATCATCCCTTGTGTAACTTAATCATTTGTTAGGTTTGACCATAAAACAGTGTCCTTTGAAATAAAACTGAACCCAGAGATCCCTTTCACCCAAGATACCTTTAGAAATTTCTTTTAAGACAAACTGCCTACTCCTTAGTGATACATTGGTAAGCTTCAAATAACCACCAAACCCAGGTAACTCCACTGAATACATAAAAGCATATACGACCACACTATGCCAGTAAGTAAACAGCTGCATATATGCAGTTGTACCCTGTAGAAACAAGAGCAGGGCAAACCCCAGAAACAACCCCCTATGGAGGAACCATAATATCAACAAGTTTTATAATAAAAGAAAAAGAATTTTGACCAAAAGTAAGAAGAGTAATTCCCCGAATGTTAAAGCCCCTGTGACATTGTGAGGTATTGCCAACTGTACCAGGAGAAGTAAGACAGTGCATCTGTGGCATATGCCAACATGGTTGACTGAAGTTTTGTGAATAATTTATTTACAATTTATTTATTTTACATTTGTTAACCAGGAAAGTCTGACTTGAAAGAGCCCAGGGAGAAATTCTCCAGATGCATGTCTTTGTAATGTTGGAGGAAACTGGAGCACCCGGAGGAAACCCATACAAATACAGACAGGACATGCAGACTCCGCACAGAAGGCACCCCAGCATCGAACCAGGGAACCTCTTGCTGTGAGGCAACAACACTACCACTGCACTACTGTGCAATCTGAGTCAGATAATCTTATGTCATTTGACTGTCATATTGATTTATACAGATGCTGGTATTAAAATGTATTTGTAAAAGTTGCTTATGTTAAAAATGCTGCAACAGAATCTTCTGAATGTGTGTTTTGCCAGAGTCAGGTGACTAGATGTGATGTCATTCTATAACCAGCTAAAGAACAAAACTCTGGCAGCAGCATCAGTTTGTTGCATGTTTTT
Source organism: Protopterus annectens (assembly GCF_019279795.1). Lineage (NCBI taxonomy): Eukaryota > Metazoa > Chordata > Ceratodontiformes > Protopteridae > Protopterus > Protopterus annectens. The sequence continues at coordinate 1,564,849,993 of NC_056726.1, forward strand.
GTTTTTCTTTGGAACCTTATATAAAAGATCTATGTCAGTTATAAAATCAGTAGTTGTTCAGTAGTTAATTTTACAGTTCAGTGTGTGGAGTATTTCATCTTGCCTTCTGGAAGTGAGCATCTCAGCAGTACATCTGGCCTTGAGATATTAAGTGAGTTAACTAGAGACAGTTTCTCTTTAGTTTAGTTAGGAAAAGTACCATGGGATTAGTTTAGTATTATTTCTTTTTCTGCATGTCAGATTCTATCCAACTGTACTATTTTATATTTCTTGTGATTGAAAAACTCTGTTTATTGTAACTAAATATTAAGTATTTTCCTGTTTTCTATTTCTATTATCCATTATTACATATTTTATAGGTTCATAGGTTGGTACTAGGCTATCAGCCCTAGGGCCTATACAAGCCTAGCCATAACAATTCCCTGGCTATTTCTTCCCACATTATTTACTTTCCTGGACCCCTGTCTAGCAGGGCGACTGACGTGATCCCTGGGGTGAATTTCCTTTCTCCCATCCAATCGTCAAGGTTCCTCTTGAAGAGGTCCAAAGAGGCACTCTGCTTGACATGTATGGGCAATCTATTCCAGAGTCTGGGGAGTCTCTGGGTCAGGAACCTATCCCTCCAGCATGTTTTGTTTATTGTGATGACAAGGTTTAGATCCCTAGAGCATGTAGCTCTGAGGGATTGGGATTTCTTTAAGTGTAGCATGTCCAACAGCTCTGGGTTTGACATTGCCTTGTATGTTAAGCAGAGATCGCCTCTGAGTAGGCGATATGCGACAGAGTATAGCTGGAGTTTTTAAGGCAGTCAGCGTAGGGCATCTGCTTTAGGCCTGTGATTCTTTTAGTGAGGTATTTCTGAGGCCTTTCCAGTTGTTGCAGATGTCTTGAGAGGTACATACCAAATGGGGCGTTGTATTCTATAATGGGTCTAATGAGGGATGAGTACAGTGGGACAATGACCTCCTTTTTCTGCATGAAAAGCCCTTTGTGATGAGGTGTGCCACATAGAAGGATTTCCTGACTGTTGTGGCGATGTGGTTATCGAAGGTGAGACCACTGTCCACCTGTGTCCCTAAGTCTCTTATCACACTTTCTGTGTTTAGTGTACTGCCACCTATATGGTAATTCATGGATACATGTTTTTCCCAAAGGGGATAACAATACATTTCTTGGCATTCAGCTTGAGCCCATGGCTCTGGCACCAAGCATCTGTTTCTGTAAGGCCCTTTTGTAGAGTATCCACATCATTTGGGGATTCAATAATGGCTCCCAGTTTGCAGTCATCTGCAAACTTTGTTAGCCAGAGTCCCTTAGTGTTGACCTGTACTTCAGAGAAGTAGATGCCAAACAAGAGCGGCCCCAGGACTGAACCCTGCGGTACTCCACTTGTCATTTGTCTGGAGCTGGATTTGGAGTCGGCTACTTTTACAGTGTGGGTTCTATCAGTAAGCCATTTAGCAACCCATTGGGTGACATAGGGATTAATGCCCAACTTAGTAAGTTTATCTATGATTCCAGAGTGGGGGAATGGTGTCAAAGGCCTTGGCAAGGTCTAGATAGGCTGTGTGGACCACCTTACCCTTGTCCATGGCTCTGGAGACTGATTCAAAGAAGTCAATCAGGTTGAGGAGACAAGATCGGCCCTTCACAAACCCAAACTGGGTGGGGTCCAGTGTTTGAAGGTTGCCAATGTCTTTGTTTATAAGTTCCATGATAATACGCTCCATGGCCTTGCAGATAAGGCTTGTCAGACTGATGGGACGGTAGTTTCAGGGATCCAAGGGGATCCCCTTGTGGATTGGGATAACTGTAGCTCTGCCACTCAGTGGGCACGAAACCTGAGGTGAGGCTATGATTAAACATGACACTTAGGTGAGGTGCCAGTTCATATTGTAGTTCATGTAGTACACAGCCCGGGATGTCATCTGGTCCCATGGATGCTGTATTCTTGGCTTTAGAGAGTGTGTTTTGTACCTGTGTGGCCATTATTACTGGAATTTGGCAATCTTCCGGTATTGAGATGGGCCATTTAGGGGTGAGAGGGGCTTGAAGTTGGCACTGAATCGATCTGCCAGGATATTGGCAATATCCTTTGGATCAGTATATTTAATGCCATTCTGTTTTAGCTCAGTGCAGATCTGAGCATTGCCATTTAGATTCTTGACATAGTTATAGAATGCTTTGTGGTTGTCTTTGGAATCTTTGGCAATTTTATTTTCGTAACTAGCTTTGGAGGATTTTATGAGGCATCTCAGTTTCTTACTGAGGCCAGTAAGGGAGTTTTTTGCATCCTGGGATTTTCCTCTTTTCTGCAAAAGTTTCTTCCTTTTGTTGTAAAGTTTGTTTATGGCAGGGGACCACCAGATTGGCTTCCTTTTTTTGGATGAGAGCATTTTGGTTCTATTTGGGATGGCACGATTCATGCATGAGTGGATGTGCTCGTACAGTGCCTTAATGTAGGATTCAGCAGCTGAACTTTCAGTTCCCGTCTGCATGGGTGTTATGAAGTTTGTCACTTCTGACTTGAGTAGCATGAAGTTGGCTTTGGAGACGTTTTTTATGGTGGTTTCTTTACTGGGGGGGTGGGGGTGGGATGTGGATGTTAAGGGTGATTAGCTTATGGTCAGACCTGACTAACGAGTGGGTGACCATAGGTATGGAGCATTGATTTCCCATGTTGGTAATGACCAGGTCTAGGATAGTGGAGCCCCTGGTGGGACTATGGATTAGTTGATCCAGGGCATTGGAATTTATGAATTCCAAGAACCGTTGCGCAAAGGTGTTGGGACATGAGTAGTTTTCCCAGTTAATGGCAGGGTAGTTAAAATCACCCAGTATTAGGGTGTTTGGTTCTATCTTAATATTTTCCAGTATGTTTAGAAAGGTGTAGTGAGAATCTTCGGGTATGGTGGGGGATCTGTAGCAAGCTACAATTTGGATTGCAGTCTTACCTAGTGTTAGTTGCACTTGGAGAATTTCAGACACATTGTGTTGGCCAACTAGCCTGGTGGTGTGAATATCCTTGGTGAATATTGACACTCCTCCACCTTTAGTGTTTCGGTCCTGGTTTGGTGGCCGAAATGTGTGGTAAGAGTTGTAGCCTGGTATTGCAGGGGTGCTCTCCAGAGCCTTGAACCAGGTCTCAGTTACTGCACAGATATCGATGTTCTCCATTTTAGGAGTGCCTCGAAAGAGTGCATTTTGAGGTTTAGACTTCTAGCATTGAGTAGCATTACCTTCAGATTTTGCATGCTTGTACCTGTTACGGTGGTGGTTTTGTCCTTTGAAGTTTGCCTAAAAAAGGCACTATAGAGGTGGCAAGAGCCTTAGCCAGTAACCTGAATCCCAGGGGCGACAGGTGCAGACCATCTCTGGCAAAGCATTGTGGTCTGTCAATCATGTCATCCCAGGCAGACAGATACTGGATCCCCTTTGAATGACACCATAAGCTTAGCCAATTGTTGAAGTCAATCATTTTATCCTTATATTGTGGTATCATTCTGGGCGAAGGCAGGATGCTACTCAGGGCTAGGGTCATACCTGCCTGGGCCACATGATCCGAGAGCTCTTCCATGTCTCTTTTCATGTAGTCCAGGGAGGTACGTCTCAAGTCATTCACTCCTTTTAATTGTGGCTGGTGTTTTAGTGAATATTTTTAATATCTTGAGAGTACCTGTGCTTATTTCAGTGTCACTGTGGCCATTCTAAAACGCCTAACTGCTTCAGTCACACTCTATCATTCATATCAGTATTAATTTGATACAGTATAATTGGTAACCCATTGTAAAAGCCTTAGAGTACTTGGCTGGTGGCAGTTACCCTGTAATCTGCAATGAGGGGACACAGCTGGTGAATCTGTGCAGACTTTCCCAGGTGTGTGTGTGTGTGTGTGTGTGTGTGTGTGTGTGTGTGTGTGTGTGTGTGTGTGTGTGTGTGTGTGTGTGTGTGTGTGAAAAATTAGATATTCAAGTTTGTGTGCCAAATCCTTGGAACTGGGACACAGTGCTCCAAGATGGGTATTGTTTGGGATCTGGAGAGACACAGAGTCCAGTCCTAGTGGAGCGTGTTTCCTGTGTGCTCTTGAGGGAAATTGTGTTTGATGCAGAGAGCTGCATTTGAAAATACTGTTTAAATCCATTCCTGCTTTTAGTAACCGCCTTTCACCTGTGTTGGTGGTGAGGACTGAGGCTCCTTGATTACTGTCTTGGGGTAAAGAGGGGCCATCACATCCCCCATTATCAATATGAACAAACAACTCAGGAGCTTAATAAAATCTACCAAAGCCAAGTTTGAGGCTAAACTATCTACCGAAGCAAAAGACAATCACAAGGCATTTTTAGTAATCTCAATAGCACAATGCAGCAAAGCACTGAACTTATTGTGAGTGATGCTTCTTACATTGAAGCTGAAGATATAACAAACATAGTGGCCAATAAATTTATCTTTGATTTTGCCCCGCTTTCCCCTCCCTCTGACCCACAAAATATACCTGAAACTGGTTCACCTCCAGCTATCGCACAAGACTAAGTCCTAAAAGTGCTATGACAAAATAAAAATACTACATTGGCGGATCTTGACAATATCCCTCTATGCATTTTAAATAGCATCAAGCATGATTTTAGCCACACCCCTAACACTATTCAATCTCAGCCTCCATGCAGTTAAAGTCATCCCCCTTCGCAAGGGAGGACCATCCACAGACCCAGGGAGTTTACAAGCCCAAAAGTCTAACCAGCCTCATATGCAAAGTCATTATATTAATTTCCCCTCAGGTGTTTGGCAGTGCTCTGTACAGACTCAGACACCTTGAGCGACATTTTTCCTGTAAAAAGCACAACTGAAATGTCTCCAATACCTAGTTGCACACAGGACAACTAGTTTACAGTGACAAGCACTGTCCACAAAGTTGCAAACTGGATACTACTGACTGATTTATATTCTCACTCCTACTGTCTAATCAATAAAAAAGGGTCTGTTGCCAAGGATATGAGCTTTCCTACTGTTTCCGTTACAGGCTTGGTGGATATAGGCATCCTGAGACAATGTAGAAATTGCCTCATGTTTACTGACAGCCAGTCAATTCTCAAACAAACTGATATGGTATCTGAGAGATGTATTTACACAATGTCACTGGAGGCAAAGCACTCACATAAAAGTACCCCTAATGTCAATTAGGTTGTGAGCAGTACACATGCTGCACCCATAACACACAATTCAAAACATATATCTTGACCCACATATGCTTACATGTAACCTTCCTAAACCACAAAGACCCCCTAGATGAAGTACACATAACAAATACCCTCAGCAGCACCAAATACACTCTTTCAAAACAACACCCACATCAACACATAGAGCTACATCTCATGGAGCCCCTATCTCTAAGCACATAAGGCAAGCCACCACACAATCCAGCATTCTAGTCATTGGAGATTCCATTGTGAGACACACTGATGTCCCTCTCACCAGGCTGAGTATGGAAAAAATATATTCAGTTGCTTATCATGGGCTATGATCCGACACATTACGCATGCACTCAGGTCATTGGACCATAATTACCAATACGACTCAGTCATAGTCCATGTAGGATTAAATGACCTGACACATACCTCCCTAGATCTTATGAAGAGATACATCATAGAGCTCTGGGAATATGTGTCTCAGGCTGGTATGAGCCTAGCATTGAGCAGCATTTTACCTTCTTCAATGATGATGCCACAATACGAACAAAAGACGATTGACTTTAATAATTGGCTTAGTTTCTCTTGTCATGCTAAGAGGGTGCAATATTTTTCAGCATGGAATGACCTATTCAACAGACCATGTTGCTTTGACAGGGATGGTCTGCACCTCTCCCCCTAGACTTTCGAAGATTAGCTAAGCCATTGTCTTCCCCCATAGTGCCTTTTTAGGTAATGCCAAACTGAAAGTATTTTCAACATAGCAAATCAAAAACAAGAAAATCTAAAGGTATTACTGCTCAATGCTAGGAGTCTAAACAAAAAACTCCACTGCTTAAAAATTCTCTTTACCCTAGGGAATGCTGACATCTGTGCAGTCAATGAGACATGCTTTAAAGCCATGGAGAGCACACCAACAGTGCAAGGTCGTAATGCCTTCCACACATTTAGGCCAGCTACTTCACAGGCAAGGACTAAAGGTGGAGATGTCTCTATTTACATTAAAAATAAATATACTTCAAGGCTAGTCAAACAGAACAATGCACTTGAGCTGCTCCATGTTCAAATCACCATAAGCAAAATCCAATACCACTTCCTTGCAAGCTACAGGTCCCCATCTCTGACCCAAGAAACCCATACCATGTATTTAAACTTGACAAACCTGGAAAAACTAAAAAACGCTGTATAGACTCACCGAACACTCCCAAGCCCAAGTCTCAATTCCACTGAGAATATAAAGTCCAACTCAATGTGAATGAAAACATACAAATTTATTTTAAGCCATTAAAACCATACGCGTTTCGTTGGCTAACAGTCCGACTTCTTCAGAAAGAACAAACAAGCAAACAGTGCTTCCCCTTCATTGAGAACTGTTTAAATGTACTCAATGAAGGGGAGGCACTGTTTGCTTGTTTGTTCTTTCTGAAGAAGTCGGACTGTTAGCTGACGAAAAGCGTATGGTTTTAATGGCTTAAAATAAATTTGTATTTTTTCATTCACATCGAGTTGGACTTTATATTTTCAGTGGAATTGAGACTTGGGCTTGGGAGTGTTTGGTGAGTCTATACACCATTTTCTAGTTTTTCCAGGTTTGTCTGGTGTGTTTGTAATGGAAAACGCTCCTGAGTCTCAGTCTGGTTCCAATACTCCAAGTGAGGCCGGAAACGTAACACAACTGATCGAGATTTTAACCTAAAAGGTGAATGTATTATCAAACAGGTTGGACAGTGCTTTGGGATCACAGCCGAGCCGAGGCTTGGATTTAGAGACTTTTCCAGCAGGTGTCTGTGGTTCAGTGCATCCAGGGGTCAGCCCTATCACTGCTTCCAAGTTTCCAGCAGTCCATTTCCATCTCAGAGACGAGGGTGCTAAGCATGGACCTGACTCAGTTCCCCCAGAGGCACACCTTCCAGGTTCCTGTGTACCTTCCCAGATCTGGAGCCAGGGGAACTCCGGTGGTATCGACCATCGAGTTCATACACATCCAGGTCCTTCCAGTCAAGGTACTATTTCTCTTTCTTCGTGGTTAAGTCGAGCATTTGAGTTTGGTAATTCATCCAAGTCAACTAAACCAGATTATAACATGAGTGTCTCTACAGACTTGCCTTCCAAATTAAACACATTTGATCAAAATCTCTTGAAACTAAGAAAACTACAAATGGAGGTGGCATATATTGGGGAATGTAAACAAGCCAATATAATCCCCAAAGGTCTTAGATCCTGGCAGTACCCAACTGGCTTCCAGGACGGGTCTGCTTTCCATAGAGATTTGATAAAACTATTTGACCGTCATGGGGTTGAACTTATGGAATTTATTTGCCATCATTACCAGCAGGCTATTGACATTCTTCTTCTTGATACTACCAAGCCTGATGATGTCATTAGGAATGACATAAACTTCCATAGATACAAGTTTGACTACGAACGCACCTTTCATAGTATAGATCAACACATTTCTAAATTAACTTCCACTAAGATAAAGAAGTTAAACAGGGACATCAAAGTGTATAAACATGGTACAGCATATCTCAAACCCCCTCCATCCCAAGACAATTTTTTGGCTCACATGCCTTTGGTGGGTGAAAACTGCCAGCCTCTAAAAGCTTGCTTTGTTTCATCTGACTATTTTGACTCAACTACTGTTTTGAATTCCCCAAGAATTGAAGACTCTACTAACAGTAGTGATCAGCGAGCAGTCCTCAACTTTACCACGCCGCCTGGTGGGGCAGAGGGAGGTAACCCTTTTTGAGTCCTGGCCTCCTCTCCACCTTCGGACCAAGTTCGGAGGATGAACCTTCGGTCCAAGAACAAGAAGACTTAAATGTATCAGTTATAGAAGCTGCTCCTTATTCCAGTTTATGTGAAACATTGACGAACACTAACAAGGACTTTAAAATTTACAATTTTTCTGATTATTTTTTTGACATAACGTTAATAGATTTGTTAGCCAAAGGTGTCTCTTTTGTGCTTTCAAGGAGAGCAGATGTAGCTTCTTCTATTATTGATTTAAAACCTTTTGTAAGGAAGCTTAACTTACAGTTCTTAATGGGGAAATTTTGGGGGGATAAAAAAGATTTTTTTATTATCCAACACTTACAATCCACCACTCCACCCTCCACTGAACACATTTGAACAGATTTGTGAGTTAGACATCAGACATGCTCTGACAGACCGTCTACCCCCTCGGTCCTCCATATTCAACATCAGTAAAGCAGAGAAGACCCTACTTGACATGCTAGCTGGGGCTTCAGTTAGGGTAATGCAACCTGACAAGGGTGGGGGTTTAGTGGTCGTGGAGGAATCAGATTACAATAGAAGAATGGAGGATATCCTCTCTGCAGACTGTTACCTCGAGGTATCCCGGAATGAGCTTAATATAGGAAATTCTCGTGTAGTTTCTAATTTTAGTGATATGTTCCTGAATGGAACCATTGACATAGACTTATTTAACTTTATTTCTCTTCCTGCATTCAAGGTTCCAGTAATTTTCGGTACCCCCAAAATTCATAAAAATCTTTCAAATCCGCCCATGCGTCCACTAGTAAGTGCTAGGGGCAGCATTACATACGCTGCTGCCAAAGTAGTTGATTCCATTTTAAAAAAATGTGGCTACTGAATTTCAAATTAGTAAAGATTCTTGGTCTTTTCTAGCCAGGGTCAATTGTACTCCTTTTTGTGTGAGGATAGTTATTTTTTAACTGTTGATGTAAAGGATTTATATACTTCCATCTCTCACTCAGTGGCCTTGGAATGGATCCCTTCCTTGATGTCCCTTAAACTAGCCCCTGCTACCGAGATCCAATTGGTGAGTGAATTGTTGGATATTATTTTATCCAACAATTACGTTTCTTTCAACAATAGATTCTATCTTCAACAAGTAGGAGTACCAATGGGTTCTCCTTGTGGGGCAAGTGTGGCCAATATGGTAATGGCCTATTGGGAAAGGGAATTTGTTATGAACAACAGCTCAGTCATGGACTCTGTACTTATGTACACTTGGTTCCTTGACAATATTTTTATCATCACCAGAGGGGGAGAAAATGTTGTCAGATCCATGGTACAACTTTTCAACTCCTCCACTGAATTTCTACAATTTCCCCATAGCACATCTAAGGACAGTATCACCTACTTGGATGTGGATCTAAGGAAGGATTTGACTTCTAGGAGCTATGTAGCCAAAATACAAAGAAAAGATACCTTTTCTAATAGCTATGTTCATTTTGCAGTTCCCACCCATACAAACAGAAAAGGTCCATTCTCAAAGGCCAACTTGTATGGGCAGCATGGTTGATATCTACAGATGCTGATTTTCTAGTGGAATGTAATTTCATGGCCGAGCTCTTTACCAGCAGAGGATACCCACATGACCTAGTTTCAGACCTAGTGGAAGAGGTCCAATCTAAGAGATTCTCAGGTTTTTATGAACCTATCCTTAGTCGGGGGGGGGGTGGAAATATGACAATACGATCAGAGAGAAGAGTATAGAAAAGGCACCTTACTCATTCCAAAGTTGGATTATAACTTATACTATGGATGCCAGAGCTATTTTTACAACAGTCATGAAGAATTGGCCCTTGATCATGCAGGATGAGTCCACACGTAAGGTGTTCATGGACCCCCCCCAGAGTAGTCTACAGGAGAGGTTCGAATATCAAGGATATACTGGAAAGAAAACCCAAGATTCACAGTAACAGATCGGGCATGTACAAATGCTCTATGTGCCGATATTGTGGATACATAAAAACAGGGTCAAGGTTTTCCATCAATGAGGTAGTCTTCCACTTGGCAGGCAAATTCAACTGTAATAGTACACAGGTAGTGTACTTAGCGCAGTGTGTCTGCTGTCCTGCTTTCTATGTAGGTAAGACAGACAGAAAATTACAAGATCGTATATATGAACATCTGTATGCCATCAGAAAAGGCAAAATGAAGAATGCCCTAGCCAAACATGTCATGGAAAACTTCAATATTTTTTTCAAATTATGAACACCATCTGAGCCTTTACCTGGTTATGTTACCTGAGTTATTATATTTTTACTTTTATTTAGCAGCAGGATTCAAGTTCTCAATACATGGCTAACATAATAGCCCAGATTACATGCTTAGGCGGGTTTACAGGACTCAGTAAGGGAATATATGAAAAAAAGGGGGAGGGCAGAAGGTATTGGTTCCAAGCATTGTACAGTGCTGCCAGTTTGGTCCACTTCTTGCTGGACTATGTTCTTGTAGCAGACACTATTTAGTGTCATCTAGTTAGTCTGGCGACAGTGGAGAGGGTTCGCGGGCACTAGTTTCTCGGAAGCGGGTTCAATAGAATGGAATAGAGTGGAGGTTGGCAGTGACCAACTACACCCCTGAGTTTGTTATTTATACTTACATCGGGGTAGTAGTATCAAGAAGAGTTACAATGCAATGTGCATTAGTTACATTGACAACTTGTTATTGCCACAGGATAGTAGTCTCAAGTTAGGGTATGCATACGTCTGGCGAGACAGTAATAATAATATTTTTTATAGCTTATGGATACAGCTGTTTTACTTCAGATTCCCAAAGGAGAAGGCTTTTTTCCACCTTTTCTGGTGTGAGACTATTTGGCCTCGTGGGCCATTTTAACAACAGGCAGTGTGTTCTGTCTTTAAAATCTTAAAAAATTCTTCCAGTTTCTAAACTTGGCAGTGGGGATTTATACAGCAGTTTGATTTTTATGTTTTAAAATTTTTTTTAAATATTCAATTTTTATGACTAAAATCAAAACCTTTATTTATTTACATGTCCTAGATTTGCCAAGTGTGTATGTACACACTGTTTTATCTGGCAACCTGTTTTGCATGTAATATGGTTTTAACATTTTGGTATTGTATTATTATTACATGAGCATTTAGTTGTTCATTGTTCCCCTAGTGCTTTTTTAGTGCTGGGACTTTAAATCAGATGAGGTTCAATCATGTGACTTGCTATTCTCAATCAGTGAACTGTTTAAATGTTCTCAATGAAGGGGAGGCACTGTTTGCTTGTTTGTTCTTTCTGAAGAAGTCGGACTGTTAGCTGACGAAAAGCATATGGTTTTAACGGCTTAAAATAAATTTGTATTTTTTCATTCGCATCGAGTTGGACTTTATATTCTCAGTGGAATGTATTTAAACTTATTAGAAACAATAATGGGTGACTTTAATGACCCCACTGTTAACTGGAAATCCTATACGACACCAAACGTACATGCACAGAGATTCCTGAATTTTGTAAGCACAAACTTCCTGGACCAGATAGTCAATACACCAACCAGGGGTGCAACAATACTGGATCTGGTCTTCACTAATATGGGAGACTGCTGCACACCCACTACTGTAATGCCTTCTCTGGTTAGGTCAGACCACAAAATGGGCTCCTTTGAAGTAAAAATAAAACCTGGACCCCCAGCTAAACCTGAAATATTCAGAAACTTTTGTAAGGCTAACCTCCTGCTATTAAGTGAGAGCCTGGCAAAATGTCAAACCCCAATAAACCCTGAGAACACTGCTGCCTATGCAGAACTGTTAACAGAAACCCTGTACAAGAATGTTAATAGCTGCATAGAGGCAGCTGTATCCACCAGGAAGAACTACAGAACTAACTCAAAAAACAAGCCACCCTGGTGGAATCACAAAATCAATAGGCTGTATAACAGGAGGAAGAAAATCATGGCAAAAAAAAGGAGGTGTAGCACCCAGCAGGAAATAAGCACTCTCATCAAACTAAACAAACAACTCAGAGGACAAATAAAGTCTACCAAAGCCAAAACTGAGGTAAGTTCGGCATCCCATGCCAAGGACAAAAACAAAGCATTGTTTAGTTATGTCCACAACCTCAAAAGCAGTAGACAATTGTGTGCAGAGCTGATTGTAAATGGAGCTACCTATACTGAGCCAGAAGATATACTAAACCTCCTGGCTGATATATTCAGCTCCATCTTTATCCTTATCACCCCCTTAACCTTCACTCAGGAAATATCATCAAATATAACTCCCCCTACTATCTCTAGGGAACAGGTCCCTAATGCTCTCTCTAAGACAAAGAACACTGCATCAATGGGCCCAGGCAATATCCCAGGATGCCTTCTAAATAGCATGAGAAAGAATCCATCAGGGCCTCTGGAATTACTATTTAACTGTAGCCTCCAAACAGGCTTTGTGTCTCACAAATGGAGAAAGGCAACAGCATACCTTTCAACTGTACAGATTTACACAGAATGTCCAGATTTATGCCTCATATTTTTAGTCTGTTTTTTCAAAAAGTTGTGTTTTTCTGGCAAATTAGTAGAAAATCATTAAAGACTAAAATTAAAAAATAATGACAGTCATTTGAGTTTTACTCTTCATACCATTCAGAAAATTTATGCTAATGTAAAACCTGTTTTTCTATCAACTTTCTAAATCTGTAAGAGCATTATGGCTTTGTACAGATTTCGTTCTCTAAGAGGTTGAGAGGTATGGACAACAGTTATCCCTCTGCACAAAGGTGGAACATATACATACCCTGGAAACTACAGAACCATAAGTTTCATTGTCTTGTATGTAAATCCATGGAAAGAATTATCATGGAGATGATCAACAGAGATATAGTAAACCTCCAGACACTGGACCCAACCAAGCTTGCTTTCGTCAAGGGCAGATCATACCTACTCAGCCTGGTGGACTTCTTTGAGAAGGTCACCAAAGCAATGGATGAGGGCAAAATGGTTCATACTGCCTACCTTGACCTGACCAAGGCATTTGGCACAACACCCCACTCGGACATTGTTGACAAACTCAAGAAGTCCGGTACAAACCTGTATGTCACCTGATGGATAGCCAACTGGCTCACATACAGGACCAAGGAAATTAGAATTGGGGAGTCCACCCTTACAAAGAGGCCAGTCAGAAATGGAGTCCATCAGGGATCAGTCCTTGGGCCACTCCTTTTTGACATTTACTTGTCAGAAGTCAAGACCAATTTCATTGGTCTCTGGCTGACTAAATTTGCAAATGATTACAAATTAGGAGCTATCACTGAAACTCACATTGGCACAAATGTTCTCCAGGAGGGGCTGACACAGACAAATAACTGGTTTCAGAGTCATGGACTAAAGCTAAATGCCAAGAAATGCATAATAGTATCCTTTGTGAAGTCATCCATCCCTGGTAACTATCATAATCTCCACACACCCCTTAGAGGCGACCCAGTAGTCAAGGACTAAGGGACACACATAGATAGTAATCTAGCCTTTGAACATCATGTGACTACAGTGGTGAGGAAATCTTTCTATGCTGTGCAACTTATAAACAAAGGTATGGCATCTAATTCCAAGGAAGTCATTGTTCCACTGTTTTTGGCATTCATCAGACCTGATGAAGTTACTGCACATAAGCAAGTCAAATGGTATCAGGAATACTCTGTCTAGTGATCTAAACCTCTTCTGCAACATCAACAGAATGATTTGAGGAACATGTAGATCTTGCAGAGGATACCACTGCTGTGGAACAGACTCCCCATTCATATAAAAGAAAGTTCATCCCTATCCATATTCAAGCACAACTTAGATCTATGGATGGGAAACAGAAAATTTACCTCAGGATTCCCCTCTCCATTACTAATGGACAGGAGCAGCTCTTAAATGCTTTATATATGGGTGGCTCAATGCCAGGGTAATCCTATGGGCTAGGCTTGTAAAAGCTCCAGAGCCATTAACCTAGTACACATCTATGAACCTGTGAACCTATATCATGCATGGGTTCCCTTAAATTATCTAGTTGTTGATCCCAGTTATTCTCGTTAGGGGTAATATATAATTATCAACCATGAGATGGATAAGGCCAATCTGTAATCAAATGGCTAGGGTATTTAAATGTTGATCCCAGTTATTCTCGTTAGGGGTAATATATAATTATCAACCATGAGATGGATAAGGCCAATCTATAAACAAATGGGCTAGGGTATTTAAATGTTGATCCCAGTTATTCTCGTTAGGGGTAATATATAATTATCAACCATGAGATGGATAAGGCCAGTCTATAACCAAATGGGCTAGTGTATTTAAATGTTGATCCCAGTTATTCTTGTTAGGGGTAATATATAATTATCAACCATGAGATGGATAAGGCCAGTCTATAACCAAATGGGCTAGTGTATTTAAATGTTGATCCCAGTTATTCTCGTTAGGGGTAATATGTAATTATCAACCATGAGATGGATAAGGCCAATCTATAATTAAATGGGCTAGGGTATTTAAATGTTGATCCCAGTTATTCTCATTAGGGGTAATATATAATTATCAACCATGAGATGGATAAGGCCAATCTGTAATCAAATGGCTAGGGTATTTAAATGCTGATCCCAGTTATTCTCGTTAGGGGTAATATATAATTATCAACCATGAGATGGATAAGGCCAATCTATAACCAAATGGGCTGGAGTATTTAAATGTTGATCCCAGTTATTCTCGTTAGGGGTAATATATAATTATCAACCATGAGATGGATAAGGCCAGTCTATAACCAAATGGGCCAGTGTATTTAAATGTTGATCCCAGTTATTCTCGTTAGGGGTAATATGTAATTATCAACCATGAGATGGATAAGGCCAATCTATAATCAAATGGGCTAGGGTATTTAAATGTTGATCCCAGTTATTCTCATTAGGGGTAATATGTAATTATCAACCATGAGATGGATAAGGCCAGTCTATAATCAAATGGGCTAGGGTATTTAAATGTTGATCCCAGTTATTCTCATTAGGGGTAATATATAATTATCAACCATGAGATGGATAAGGCCAATCTGTAATCAAATGGCTAGGGTATTTAAATGCTGATCCCAGTTATTCTCGTTAGGGGTAATATATAATTATCAACCATGAGATGGATAAGGCCAATCTATAACCAAATGGGCTGGAGTATTTAAATGTTGATCCCAGTTATTCTCGTTAGGGGTAATATATAATTATCAACCATGAGATGGATAAGGCCAATCTATAACCAAATGGGCTAGGGTATTTAAATGTTGATCCCAGTTACTCTCGTTAGGGGTAATATATAATTATCAACCATGAAATGGATAAGGCTAATCTATAATCAAATGGGCTAGTGTATTTAAATGTTGATCCCAGTTATTCTCATTAGGGGTAATATATAATTATCAACCATGAGATGGATAAGGCCAATCTATAATCAAATGGACTAGGGTATTAAAAGCACAAAAAGGGAAACAGGCTAGGTTTAAAATAGCCTGATACTTTCCTAGGAACCTATTACCGTATTACCGTAGTGCCCTATACAGCCTGTGCCTTTTTTTTTTTTAAGCTTAAGGGCAGTAGAGAGCGTCTCCGCATTGCGTAATATAGAATAAGAAGTACATTTCTGAGCTGTGACTCCTGCTGATGTGTTATTCATTTCTCTAATTGAACACAATGTCTTTTTTAATCATAAAGCTGCATTGTGGAGGTGGGGTGGGGGTGAATTATGCATATTTCTGCAATTCAAGCCTCTCCATTCTCTTTCTCCTCCTACAGTAATCTGTCTGTTTGCTTTGTTTCTACTCAGTTTGACCACAGTACACAACAAACATATGCAACGCCAACCTGACAGCCTGGCCATTTTATTTTTTAACACTTCCTGTATACTAGATTTTTCAATACAGTTTGCAAAGCACATTCCATAGTCAAAAAACAATATAACAGTTCCCATATAGAATACACTTAAGTTAAAAGAGATTGGAAGTGCTTCTCATTGCATTAATTAAAACAGTTTGTTCAAAAAAGAAATCTAAGTATTAAACCATAGCTAAAACATTATAAACATCAGTCAACATCATTAAATGTAAAATGTACACAGATCTGAGAACATGATGCAACCTTAAGGGACTACAATGTGTAAACAATACTGTAACTATTGCTATAGAGGCATCACATGTCATCTCATATAATTTATAAACAAAAGGTCTACTGCAAGAAGATACAATTCCACAAGCTGCAGGCTATGGATATTTCCAGAGATAAGAGTCAAACAGTATGTAAACAGGCTCTCAAAATTCAAAGTGACTAAGGACAGAGAGATACATCCTGTGTGTTTAAGTAGGTACTCAAAGAAATCACCATGGCCTAGCATGGCAAATTATCCCAAGTAATCAAGAAAGACCAAGATGAACTATAACTGCTAATTGAGCAGTGATGACCCGAAGTCAAACCTCTTAACCTACACGTATAGAAAACAGGAACAAAGGCCGTTGGAAAATCGAAACTTCCAGTTAAAAATCCAGGCATTTAATTAGCATAAATTTGGAATACCATATAGCACATAACTCTTCCCACATGCAGTAGGAATCCTGGATACTACTCAGAAACACATTTGAAAACAGGGAGTTGTTAGATATATGTTGTTTTTCTTTATTGTTGCCACTAGTATGTTGGTAACGCATTGTGGTTTTGTGTGTACTAGACAGGTTTAAAAATCACACGTGATGAAGCAGATTCAGAAAACTGAGTGATGGGGTAAACTGAGCCTGAAAACAGAGACATACCTCTAAAAAGAAAGATCCTAAATCAGGCCTGAAAAAAGGAATGTTCCTCCAAAATAGGGAGAGACGAGAGGTTTGCCTTAAGTACAGTAATCTTATTAGTATGTTAAAATCAGTCTGTTGTAGATCAAGGAAAGCTTGTGAAATGCCACTGACAGAATAACTTTTATAATAACCTCACTAAGAAAGGAAAGGTTAAATACAAGGTGGCAATTAGCCAACTCATCAGAACTCTCAACTTCTTACTAGAAGAAATCTGGACAAAGCCATAAATAATGGGGAACAAAAGCCCCAAAATAGGGATATATTTTAAATGTTGCTCTTATAAACTTAGAAAGTTGCTAGAATCAAAGTTTTTTCCCCTGAAGGATATAAAGTCTGAAACTCAAATATGTATCATTATTTAGTGACTTTAATCCCCAATGATTTGCCAGAAAAACATACATTTTATTAGTGGCAGGCCAAAAATATGAGGTGCAAATCTGGACATTATGCGAAAATATGGACAGTTGAGAGGTATGCAGCTCATTATGATCTAAAGGTCATTTTGTAAGAATAGAAATAATCATACTTGTTTTTAAACTATCTGGGAAGCATTTTATTCTCCAATAAGATCACCAGAACCAGAGATTTTAGGCAACATATCTCTAGTCTGGTAATCCTAGGATCCATCACATAATTTGGTAATGATATAGCCCCATTGTTTCAGCATACTTAATTCAAGACAAGTCAATAAAAATCTAAGGACTACTCAGATGGATGTTATTATGCTCATTGGAGGAAACCTCGAGGGAGTGTCTAAAAAAAAAAACATGCAGCCAACCCTTAATTGGCTGAAGAAAACATTATCTAACTGATGTCTCAAGTAGGTCTGCACAAATTGCCAACCAACTGGAAGAGCACAACTGAGTAGTTTGCTGTAAGAAAGAAGTTTTATGATGCAGTGAGTAGAGTAGTTCTTTAAGACTTCCTTATGCAATACAGAAGATTGAGTGTCCAAGGCAGTGCTGTGCTAAGGAAAAGGCAGGTTCTCCTCTATCTGCTCTGCAGCCTCCAGGGAGTACAAAGGTTGTACTTATACCATTGTTCAAGCTAGACAGTAGACTTTGAGTGAAATAAACTGGGGTAAGTCATTCGTGAGCTGTAGTTATAGCATAAACTGGATTTGGATTAGTAACTATAGTACACTTTACTAGGAACTAATAGAGTAAATGTTACAAGTCTCAGCATATATATTTTTATTACTTCTGTGTTGGGGCAGCTCAATTTTCTGAGACTTATACTTAAGTAGATTAGACAGTGGGTTGACTAGATGCACATCTAGGATTGATAAAAACATTCCTAAGCAGAATATCAAATGTAATGTACTCCCTCAGAAATGAGTGGTGTTGGAAACCTCCTCAGTCAACTGAAGTCCCCCAATAAGTTGAAGGATTCAGAGGTGAGTTCTGAAGATCCATTATCAGTCTGAATGTTAAATCACCAAGAATGAAGCCACAAGGATTATCTGGAAGAATGAGAGGCAATAAACAAACTCCTACAGAAATGTCTTTGCATAACATGATCAATGATATAGAAAAATAAATTATCAGTTTATTTCCATTAGGGCTCCGTGAGGGTTGGAAGGTGGCCTAATGGTTAAGGTGTCTGCCTTACAAACACAAGGTACAGGATCTGAATTTCACAGGGGATAATTGGCTAGGCTTAAAATGGTTCACAAAGGCAGTTAGCCTAGTACTAACATTTTACATCAACAGATGTCAGGAAGTTTTTTGTAATCCACCTATTTACAAAACATAGGGATTTTGAATTCAGTGTTAAAATGTCTTTTGTCTAGGGTTCCTGCTCATGTGAAGAACACCAGGAGTCAGCCTGGATGTAGATTTTATTGGGCTAGTGTGGATGTCAAATCATTGTACACTAGCATCATTGGCAAAATGTTGGGAGAAGGACCTAGGACTTATTATATTATTAGTCTTTTGGAATTTTGTTTAACACACAATTGTTTTGAATTTGAGGACAGGTTTTTCCTACAGAATGAAAAAGATTTATTGATGACCTCTTGTTTCTTTGCAGGGGATCCAAGCGATTTTGAGTAATTTATTCTCTTGTAGGCAGGCACAGGATTCAGGATATAGAACTTTATGTAGGATCTGACAACAAAGTGCAATATAAGTTTTGCATGCATCTAGTATGCATAGTATTTGTCTCAAAAATTCCCTTCCATTAGAGAGTTTAAATACCAAGGAAATGGAAAGGATGAATATTGAATTCAACAAAATTGAGACAAAACTTAAGGCAAGAGGTTATTCTAAGAATATAATAGAGATAGCTAGAGGGCATGTTGAATATGATTTAGGAATGAGGGGTTTAAATAGGGGAAAGTAAGGGCCAGGTTTTAAATGGTAGATTTTTTGTTAACAAATTTACAGATTCTTCTAGTATTTTGTATTATCACTGTGGCCTATCAACACAGTAACATTTTCTTATGGTAGATATCAAAATGTGAAGGAAATATTAAATACTAGAAGCAAGTTAACAAAGAATAGAAAGGTAGGGTCTTACCAGTGTGGGAGGTGCAAGGTTTGTGCTAGAGTTAGAAATTTAGATGGAACTAGAATTAACAATGTGAGATATAGTGCTTTGGAATTTTTTGATTGTAACTCTTCTGGAGTAGTGTATATCATAGGTTTATATTGGACAGACCAGAAGGAGAGTTAAGCTCAGAATTCTTGAACATCTGGGAGACATCAGGAACAGGAGATTGGATAGTCCGGGACTCTCTGATGGGCTAATGTTTTGTGTTCTGGGTAAACCAAATGATGTGGGTGACAACAATTTAGGTTTTTATAATAGGTTGTTGGAAATGGAATCTAGATTTATTATAAATTACAACACTCTTTTTCCCAATGGGATGAATTTAGAAATGTAAAGTTATAAAAGTATAAAATTATGAGCTTATAAATTTTGTACAATAAAAGTATTTTTATATATATTTTTTATTTTTATGAAAATTGTTATATTTATGAGATGGTTTATTTTGGGACATGTTAAACAATATATGGTGTGTTTCAAAAAAGAAAAATATTTAATTGTTTTATTGAAATCAATCATTTATGTAAATTGTTTCAGGATGATTTATAAGGGACTGTATTGTGTAGTACATTTATTCCATGAGTACCAGAATTGATTAAACAAATTTATTCAACACAGTCTGGCTGCTGTATTGTTTAAGCGGCAGTGGTATTTTGGAATAGCCTAGTACTAACCTCTGAACCTTATGAGGGCATATCTAAAGGAGTCAATGGATTCTATAGTGACTACATTATCTTCAAAATTAGATCTGATGCAGATTGCTATTCTGTTGCCAGTAGCGTCTTTCTTCTGACACTTCAAAGCAAGGAAACTAGAAGGTATAGTAGCAGAGTGATGATAACCATATTTCTCACCCAGCAACATCTCAATGGTAAAAGCTAAATACATTTGTGACAATACTAGTTTTTTTTTCTATATCATTGCGGCAATCATTAACAGTACCTGACAATGGACCTCTGAGCTGTAGGTCTACCTGACAATAGACCTCTGAGCTGTAGGTCTATTCCAGCAGGCAGTGATAGAAAACCAGATGTAAGTAGCTGGCAAAGGCAGGAAAAATCCCTACCATGATAGAATTTTCACTAAATCCTGGGATGGTAGTTGGTAACCCTAAGTGGGGTGTGGTCTCCAAGAACTAATCTAGTATATTCCATGCCTCTGTAATTCTTTGCTTTTTGGTTATGAGTTATATCAAGTCAGTGGCAACAAAAGTTTGTCAACAGATATGGATGCAGTCTGCTGGGGGTGTCAGGCAGAATGTCAGTCCTTGCTGTAAGCCAGTATCATCCGGGATAAAGTTGGTAAAAAATCACCAAAATTCTTTTAGCAAACAACAAGGGTGAAAATGAGAAAAGGGTAAATTAAAACCAAGCAAAAATCTAAAAAAAAGTATGACTCAAGAAAAAATATCTAAACTATGAGTCTCCAATGAAAACCTCATTCTGACAGATTAAAGTTAATAAAACCTAAAAAGCAAAATCTGAGGTAAAGCAAATATGTGAAGGACTAAACAAATAACGTCAGTGCAATGCCTCAAGTATCAAATTATTTGGCAGACTGAGGTCATATAAAATAATAAAACAGAAAAGCATGCATGGTGTTGTAGCTGTCCAAGAGGAGCAAATCATAGTTTAGTGGATTTATCAGGAAAAAACAAAAACTATTCCAAACACCTCTGACCCAGTACTTGATTAGTTGAGAAAAGTGACTAAAACATGAGTACAGTTAAATAATCTTGTCTTTGTAGACTGCACTTGAAAGGACTGGTAGAAATTAACTGGAATGTTTTACCAAGAGAAGCTTATGAGATAAAAGGAAATACCAGCAATGTTCCTCAGGGTCTGTTGTTTCTCTGCTATATAGGTAAGCATTCACTTTAAGTCAAGTATAAGTTGGAGAGAGAGAACAAGCAAAAACATTTTGACTGAAAACATAACAGGAAAAAAGGACTTGTCAAAATAAGCTATCTCTTGCAAAAATCACTAATAACATGATAAAAAAATTCTTAACTTCAGATGCTTAATAAAATAAGAAACAAATAAAACAGATGACAACATTCTATAAACAATAAAATCAAAACAGTATAAATTTTCTAGAATGATGGAACAGTTGGGTGTTTTTAAATGGATCTGCAGGTGAAAACAGATAAACCTTTAGCAGAAGCAGAACAGTTCTACACAAGAATAATTATTACAAAAGTTGTGATTTAATGTCAATAGCAACTAATAGTCTCCCAACAGACCTGAAAAAATTCTCAAAGACCAAGTCCAAGGCCATAACTGTTTGCAATTGTCTGAGACAAGAAGTGATCCAAGAATGAATATAACAGATCTAAACGTCAGCAGGACTAGCAGCGAGCTATAGAGGGTATTAATTATTTTGGAGATAACCGACATTGTCAAAAAAGGCCACAGTCCACCAAATATTTATCCAGGTATTGGGCAGGCGATGAGCCAGCAATGACCAAACAAATAACAAAGAATAGGCAATGCTCACAAAAGAACAATTCTACAATATCACAGCAACACAGCAGTTGTCCAGAACCTCACTGTATTCCAAGGAAAGGGAGTATGCCCAAAGCAAGTTCAGGAAAGTTTAATAACAAATAGACAGCAAGTCTTCAAGCCTGGCCACAATCAGAAAAAGATCAGCCTTATAAATGTGCTGCAACATATAAAACAACCTTACAAAAGCTCAGACAAAAAAGTGCTCTCTAGTCAGAGACAGCTTCTATCACTGACTGTCATAAAACAGAGAATGCAAAGTTAAAAGTTAATAGATAACCCAATGTAAGTGCGCACAACATTAAAGAGATGCCCTCATGGATACTTACACATAAAAGAGTAAAGTAAAAAATAAAATTGCATTTTGTAGTAGGTTCTGATTATAGGATGCCTTCCGAAATTATATAAAAGTTAGAAATTGCAGTACCAGAAACATCACTAAAAGAAACAAAACCTATATACAAATTGTATAAATAAAAACAGAAAGAGAAAGATGAAGAGATAGAGAGAGATGGTGTCAAATTGTCTAAAAATCCACAGACAGCAAAATCACTATTTTTCATCTTTCTGTAATATAAAGCTGGAAGCTATAAAAGCTAACTGAAGGCCATCTAAGGTGGCATTGTGAGTAGGTATGTCTGTGTGTTTTCTAAGCACCCTTAGCTACACACCCACAGATACAATTCTCCAAGTATTGTGCAGGTATATGTAAGTTGTATAGGTATGATTAAAGAATTAGATTTGTTCTTGTGTGGTGCAACTCTCTTTTTCTATTCCTTTTGTAGTACATGTGCAGTATATTAATGACGTGTAATATTCTTAAACTAACATATAAGTTACTAACTCTCTTGTGTAATGATTTATGTCTATTAAATCCAAGAAATACATTTCTAAGCCAACTATATTATCACATTTACTTTATTTTGAACGCAATTTTATAAATCCAAAGATGCCGTTTGACCACAAAAAGTCATGAGTCAATAATAAAAATAAACTATATCACATAAATGTCACAAATAATGTAGCCAAGAAACAATTTTTTAGAGTACAAATTATCAATACTCACCTCGGTGCATTGTATAAGCTTATAATCTTGTATTACATACAATTTGTAATGTTATTATTTCATTATTGGTTGGCTTATTTCACCATTGATAATGACTACACAGAATAGGAACTAGATAGTATTGCCTACCATACTATCTAAAACCCAACATCAATGGTAGCACACCTATCATGCATAACTTCTGAGTGAAATGAAAATATCCTTTCCTGGGCCTCACCACATTATTCACAATAAGCATATTCATGCTACAGTCATGCAATCTGATTTACACAAAGTTCTAAGACATTTTTAATGCAGTTCCTTGTAAACATACCCGTTGCTAACTGTACTGGGAATAACGTTACAAATAATGGGGTCATGGATGATGGTATTTTGACTGCCATGCCAGCTATGGGGTAATCACTGCATTTATCCATCAACAAAACAAGTGACCATAACAGTACAATAGTAAAGCTACAGCTTATCCACTGTATGCCTTTGACCGGATTGTAATTCAGATAGATGGGGACACGTCACTCCTTATTCCATTAGATCCCCCCCCCCCCAAGTAACTTAACTTTATGCCAAAGTCAAATCAATCAAGGGAACAATAGATGAATCAAGGGAAAAAAACTCTCAGATTGCATATTCCCAGAATTGATGCTGGCAATGGGTGATGCCTGTAAAAGTGAAAAATAATATGTCAGTACTTCTTTCACATTATCATCATCATCTTCTTTCGGCTGTTCCCGTTACTGGTCGCCACAGCAGATCAACTGTTTCCATTTCTTCCTGTCCTCTGCATCTTGCTCTGTCACACCAACCACCTGCATGTCCTCTCTCACCACATCCATAAACCTTATCTTAGGCCTTTCTCTTTTCCTGTTACCTGGCAGCTTCATCCTTAGCATCTTTTTCCCAATATACTCAGCATCCCTCCTCAGCACATGACCAAACCAAAGTAATTGGCCTCTCTGGCTTTGTCTCCAAACCTTCCAACCTGGGCTGACCCTCTAATATACTTATTCCTAATCCTGTCCACCCTCGTCACACCCAGTGCAAATCTTAACATCTTTAATTCTGCCACATCCAGCTCAAACTCCTGCCTTTTTGTCAGTGCCACTGTCTCCAACCCATATAACATAACTGGTCTCACTACCCTCTTGTAGACCTTCCCTTTCACTCTTACAGGTACTCGTCTGTCACAAATCACTCCTGACACTCTTCTCCACCCATTCCACCTTGCCTGTACTCTCTTCTTCACCTCTCTTCCACACTCACCGTTACTCTGAACTATTGTATACCTAAGTAAAACCTGGATAAAATGAACTGCTAACCCCAGCACACAACAGACCTGCTGATGAGTGTGCATGCATGTGTGTGTGTATTGGGGGTGGGGAGTGGGGGCGATAGACAACATAAGAGAGTAAATAGCAGACTTGAATATCAAAAGTTACTCCTGCTAACACAGGTATTTTAACATTCTGAAACTTTTCCCAGGTTTCCAAAATCATGGATGAAACTGATATGAAGCTTTTGTTGCAGATTACTTGTTTTTTTCCATCTTCATTAAGGATACTAACTTAAATAAAATGCATTTGCCAAGACTGATGACAAAACTGGTTCAAAACTTAAAAATAAATGCATAGTAATGAAAAAGAAACATAATATGTCAAAGTTGACCTTTTCTAGAGTTGTTAGAAGTGACTGCTGTAAAAAGTATGGCGTGTCACAGTAAGAAGAATCCTCTGCTGCCAGGAGCAAGAAAAAAGAAATTCTTCCTGGACGAGTTAATCCCTTTACAATGTAGGCAGGCTTCACGTTGATATGAACATTAAAAACAATCTGAATCATGAAGCTTTTACTAACACAGAAGCAGTAGAGAATGTGACAGCTGTCAAGTTTTAAGAGAAGGTAGCCATTGCAACAGAAGAATGAAGAGTGTTGTTAAAACGCTATGTTGTAGTCTGCTGGGTATAAATTCAGAATAATGAGGTGAGCAGACCCTAAACAGTGTCACTAAGATAAACATCTTTTTTTTAAATGAAAAAAATAGTTAAAAAACAGAGTTATCATTTATATTTTTCAGATAATTTACTAAGATTTTTTTGTAAAGTTTTGTATAGAGTATCAACACACCAAAATAATTGCATTTACATTACCCTGAAAAAAATTTCCACAATTAAAGTGTATGTTTCATCATTTGACATTCTAATGGTGTGTTAGGAGATTTTGCAGAAAATGTTTGATGGAGTACCTTAAAGAAACAGTAGAGGCCTGAAGAATATGAAATAGTATTGATTAACAAGTAACAGCTGCATATCAATACCCCTCAGCTGTTCAGATTTTTGCAGAATGTTCAGAGATTTGTGTCACATTTTTGTCTTTTCTTCATAAAATCTGGTTTTCTGGAAATCATTAAGATTTAGGAAGCTTAGATAGCCTTGTGAGTACCCTTAGGGTTGTTAGCCTAGTATACGCCTATGAACCTATAAGGCTTGAAGTCACTGAATGGACACATTTGAGTTTCAGACTTCATATCTTTCAGCAAATGCATACTAATGTAAAACCTGTTATTCCAGCAACTTTATAAGAGCAATATTTAAAAAAATGTCCATGACTTTGGGCATTTGTTCCTCCATTATATTTGTCTTTGTCCAAATTTCTTGTGCTTAGAGGCTGACAGTTATGTGCATATCCGTTAGGCAGGAGAGAAGGTGGAGGAGATATTCAGGTGGTTTGTATCTATCGACACAACATAGGTTTCTAAACTGAAATGAAACTGTCAGTGTGTAAATGTAGGGCATAATAAATTCAGTAAATTAAAACATAGGCCTAACTTTGTTTACAACAAAAGGAAATGCAAGTCGCACCCTAGAGAGACTGTTTTAGGTATCCCATCTTATCTGACTGTATTTCATATGGTCATGGAAAAAAGTCTGTAGATCAGAAATACACAACCTTTTAAATCTTAAAAAAATATATTTTGTCACCTTTTTAACAAATAATCCATGCTGACCATCAGACCTTGTCTCAGTCAAACAACCCTTTTGCTCCTATCTCAGAGTGAGAGCCAACTGAAATGGACATCATCCAGACAGCCATCACAGGAGGTTTGAGCAGGTTTCATTTTTTCTGCCCATTCCTATCCTCAAATGCACCTGGAGAGTCACCTTGGAGGAAAATGTAATGGGCTGTCTATGAAGTGCATCCTATAACTTCTGAAAATCAGTGCCCCCCCCCACATACACACTATAAAAAGCAGCTTGCCTCCCCCCACACACACACATACACTACAAGCAGTAGTCTCACCAGTTTCTGTAAGGGAGGGCACACTGCATTGTGTTCTTCCAGATGTGTGTGGAGAGGCAAGTGGGCCACACACCATTCACTCTTCCCCCTCCCAGTTCCCGAGACCACGGTTAGGAAGAATACTTCTTAAGCTGAGGCACCATCACTGATGTACAGTGATTGGTTATCTTTTCTCCACAATTAAATGAAATGTAGACAGATGAGTGACACAACTCTAGGATCACTCCCTATTTTTGATGTCTACCTTGTATCTAATAAAAGAACTAGTTATTATAAATATTGTCTGAAATGATTGGAAGGGTCTATATATTCTTTATTATTTCTCTTTAAAATAGGCTAGGTACTTGGTAAATGACTTACAGGTCAGAATATGGGATATTATGCTAGGAGTTTAACAGGAAAATAAAGCAGTTATCAGCACACACATTCAACAGAGCTCCCTCTTAAGTGTTAGTTATTTAATGTACAGTTTATTTTCTGTGTTGATTCACTATGGCATGCTAGATATGCATATCATATCAAACCTTCTACTTGTATCTGTAGTCGTGATAGCACATATATATTTATTCATTCATTCATTCAAAGAAAATTAAGCACAATGTTTGAGTGGACAGAAAGTAGTTATGATAAATAGGATACCAAAATATAGTAAACACATCAGGAAGCAGACTTAACTTATTTGCCAGTCAAATACAAATGACTGTAATATTACCAGCAGAATATTTTATATCATTAATGATTTCTAGAAACCCAGTTATTTACCTGTCATTGTACAGAGAACTTGTTCAGTCCAAGCAGGTACATGAGTTATAGCTCCAGTATCATATCATGATAAAGTATATCATAAAGTAATAAGGACACAGAGACACAGAGGAAGACCAACCAGAAAACTTCATGGTTTGAGAGTTGTCAAGGCTTTAAGCAAACAAAAATGCCTGACAAAGTGGGTGTTAACAGGGAAAGAATGAACCACCCACTGGTGTTATGAGGCTTGATGCTGAAAGCAGAGGGCTTCCACAGCCCTGGAAGGTACATTATATCCCTGTAACATCCACCCTGGAGGGCATTATTGTGCTTAGATAATGGGTTGTACTAAATTGTTTCTATTTTTATTATAAATATATACATTTTTAAATATTTTCAATGTAAAATAGTTCCTCTACTTAATGCTTCAAAGCATTTATGTAGTTTTGTATTTTATTAGTTTACATATTTGTTTTAATATTTTTTATATAAAAATAGTTCCTCTGCCTAATATTTTAAAATTATTGTAGAAAATGTAACTTGTTACTGGGGGTGGTATTGTACATCTAAAATATAAGATAAGGAAATATTTAACAATGTCACATAACTGACAGATACTGAAACTCAGATGCACACACATGCACATACACACATACAAACATATACAGGTCTATATTATAACATCAAAGTCTTAAAACTTCGAATGTTATAATATCGACACCTATTCAGTGAACGCTTGAAATAGCAAAGCTGCAGAACACTGAATATTTTCCTAGGGAAAGTATTCGGTGGGCCATTTCTGCGGCATTCATATTTCCTCGACTGTGGTGCAAAGGTGACAGACCAGGTTAAGGTAAGTGTGTGAACAATCCGAGGTAAGGTGAGTGTGCGATAGTTAGGGACCTTAGGGATAGGGAGCAGGTAAGGTGAGTGTGTGATAGTTAGGGACCTTAGGGTTAGGGAACGGGTAAGGTGAGTGTGCGATAGTTAATGACCTTAGGGTTAGGGATCGGGTAAGGTGAGTGTGCGTTAGTAAGGGAACTTAGGGTTAGGGTTGGGTTAAGGCAAGAGGACAGCTAGTAGTGTATGCACGGTTTAGTGTAGGGTTCTTTGAAGTGTGTATGTGTGGATTATGTATTCTGGTGTGTGTGTGTATTCTCGGAACAGCAAATTTTATTCCCTTGGAAAAAATATGCTGTTCTAAGCGTTCGAGTATATCACATTTTGAGATTCCAAGGTCAAGCTTATGGTGTTCAACATTTTGGAATTTCGATAATGTGATATAGACCCAACATATACACAGAATGTCAGACACACACATGCAGAGTTATTCACTTTGATGACTGTGTATAGCCCAGATGTCTGATTGTGATCAAGTGAACAATTTAAATAAAACAATAATAATAGAAATTGCGATGTAGATATCCCACCACCGCCACCAAATATGATGACCCCCCACTGGACCAGTAAACAAGGAGTCTCAATCCTCACCACTGGCAACAGTGAGGGACATTCATTGAGAGGATGACAGGTCCACATCCAGTATTTCCAGATGCAGTTCTCTGTATCAAGTGCAATCGCCATTAAGAACACACAGAGACCACAGTCAGTCTAAGGATGGTTTCTCCCTATTTCTCCAGATCCCCAATAAGACTCCCCACTGGCACAGCTATAGAGTTGAGTCCATAGCCAGGGTTTCAAGCCAAGTCCTCCAAAATTCTCTCTGTCCAACCAGTGATTTGTATCCCTGCCCAAGTAGATGAGACACACACACACTCATGGAAATTTGTTTTACACACATGCACACACACACACACACACACACACACACACACACACACACACACACACACACCCCTGGGAAAGGATGCCACAGGTTTACAATCTACAAGCTATGTCCCCTTCTGCCCAGACTATAAAGTAGTTACTACTGCAACCAAAACCCCTTATCAGCTACTTTAAGACCCTTAACAAAGGGTGTCCAATCTTACTGTGTAATATTAATATTAATACAAATGGTAGTTTGACAAAGAGCAAGGCTATTAGGAGTGGTCCACACAGTTTCAACAAATAAGTATGCAGGTACTCTCAAAACTTAAATATATCTACAAAGGTCAGACACAATGAAAGGATTTAATATATTTAATAATAAATAATAAAAGAACAAGACAATACTAAATATATATTTACACTGACATCAGAGTTCAAAACCACAGGAAATATTTAAAATAACATAGCAGTACAGTCTCAAATAAATAAAGAAATACATCTAAAAGAAACTTTACTATTCCTGACTGTATCTAAGAGAATTACTATTCTCTAGTAACTTACTATTAGAGCAAGAGAGGTCAATGGTTCTTGTCATTGTCAGGTCCATGACAAAATGCAGAATGCTCTGTCTCACTAAGATCTAAAATACTACTGCTGGAATAGCTTGCAGAATGACATAATTTCTGGTCATCTGAGTCCTAGTTCCCAGGCCAAAAAAACTCATTGCTAGAAGCTGGCAGCATTTAGCATCTACCTGTAAAAATATACATACAGAGGCTTTTCCTCAGATCTTTGGCAGATGCTAGAAGTCATAAAACAACTGTATTCCCTTATGCTGCAAAAGTAGCAAATAGTCCACTCCAAAGACAATACAGGAAGCTTCCCAGCACAGAGTCTGTGTCTCTAGCTGCATTGAACACTTGAGAGGTAGCCTCTTTATTCTGTCGTATAAAGTAATTTAATTTCAGATATTTTTCTAAAATTTACTAGACTGAGGTTAACCTCCTGTATCCCATTTTCCACTGTTAAAATATATATATTTAAACAGTTACAATAGTGCATCTACATTTCTGTTCTCTTCCAGTAGGGTACACTGTGGTTACATTTCAAACAGTACTTTGGAAATACCTGTTCAACACATGTCTATACAGTTTGATATACACATGACCTACAGTTCTAATTCATTTGTAACACAAACATCTTGTATAAATCATTTCAATATTCACCAATGACATATAATTATTTACAAAGTTTCAACTAGCTGTTAGCAGTATCACCTTTTGTCACAGCAATCACAATTTATTTCACCTCATTGCAGTAAGATGCTGTCCAAACCCTTATAAGACATGTTCATTGTATCCACAGATGACCCTGCACACACACACACACACACACACACACACACACACACACACACACACACACACACACACACACACACACACACACATGCACACACACACACACACACACACACACACACACACACACACACACACACACACACATGCAGACACATGCACACATGCACACACACACACACACACACACACGCACACACACACACACACACACACACACACACACACACAGACACACGC
Organism: Protopterus annectens; assembly: GCF_019279795.1. Classification (NCBI taxonomy): domain Eukaryota; kingdom Metazoa; phylum Chordata; order Ceratodontiformes; family Protopteridae; genus Protopterus; species Protopterus annectens. The sequence continues at coordinate 1,564,880,272 of NC_056726.1, forward strand.
ACACATGCACACAAACACGTACAAACACATGCACAGACACACACACACATACACACACACACACACACACACACACACACACACACACACACACACACACACACACACACACACACACACACACACACACCATTGAGTTGCTGCTGCTATTTACTTTAGTTCTTTTTTCCCACTTGATAAATGTGGCTTTTTGAGACCCTTGTCTAACAAGGAAACAGGAAAGGATAGGTCCTTGTAACTATAGCTGCTGCAGTAACTTACTTGTATTAGGTCTTGTTATTTGTCTTTTTCCCAGTCACTAGCCATGGTTTTAGTTACTGAGGAGAAATGAAATGGCAGTTTGGTTAAAGAATTTCAGTCTTGGCATAGAGGTTTCATGCCAGAATAGGTGCACATATTTTGTTCCAAGCTGTCCATGTACATTAATTTACTCCTTTGGAATGTTGAACTTCCAGAACAGATCAATGATTCCCGAAGCCTGTTTAGTGAAAATTGTTAATTTATACTCACTATGTTATAGTTCATTGACTGGGCACATGAGTTATGCCTTCAGATTAGTTAGTAATGTTTTTATGTTTTAAAGGTTAGCCTGTGTAAGCCAGTTCTGGTGTGACACTAATCTTCATCTAAAGTCTTCTAACTGTAGAGACACTCATCCAATGTTTCATATGATACTGGGGTGTCTTCCTCTGGCCCATATGTTCGATGGTTTCTTCACTGATCTTCCCATACAATACGCTGCTCACTGCTTCAGCCATCCAACACCTCCTATCTCACACACACACACACACACACACACACACACACACACACACACACACACACACACACACACACACACACACACATGTATATATATATAAAGAGAGAGAGAGACAGAGTCTATTTCTTAAGATTAGCAAAGCATTGTTTTTGGTAACTAGGTCAGCTAACCATGTCTTACACTACTGTTCCATACTTAACCTTATTTCTGACCAAGGTACCCGATCCAGCCATAATCTACTGTACCAGGATAGATTTGTGGAATGCCTCTGTATTGTTTATCTGGCATTACAAATCCTAGATCACTGTCATTGCTTTCGCAGATATCCATTTACTTCCCAGAATTTCTCAATTTATGATGCTGAGTCATGAAAGCATACAATAAAGATTAGAGGCCCACTAATGAAAGTGATTTCACAAACTTTGCGTGACTTTTTCCTTTCAAGATGAAACAGCTGGGCAGATAATGAAGATGGTGATGCAACACTTATGACTGTTACTTCACAGTGTATGCCTTTCTAGCTGTACTCTTGGATGGAGATGCCTTTTGTGTGAGGTCTGCATGTCTTCCTATATCTATGTGGATTTTTTACAGTTGCTCTGGTTTCCTTCCAAATATCCAAAACATGCAGTCAGTCAATCAGCAGTCATCCTAGTTGCCTGTATGTATGCGTGTGTGTGTGTGTGTGTGTGTGTGTGTGTGTTTACATGCACGTGTGACTGTGTATGTGTGTGTCTTGTGATGGACTGATATCCTGTGTAGGTTTGGTTCTCTTCCTCATGACTGTAGGTCACCAGATTAGGCTGTAGACCTCATGTGACCTTGTCACCCTGAATAGCTGCTGAGAAATGACTGAATGACTAAATGAACAAAGGAGTAATCAGATTGATAAAATGTGATGAAGAAATGTCTGTTTTAAAAATTCTGCATGTAAATGGTTCAGACTTACAAAAAATATTACGACATATTCTATAAATAAACTGTGTCATAGATGACAATTTTCAGTGTTTTTAAACCTACTTTTCAACCTACTTGTGATCCTAGTTATTGCATTAAATTAGTATCAAAGTCCAGCTCCTGCAGGAAAAATGAATTTTTATAGTAATAGTTAAAACATCCTTTAGGAAAGGTTTTGCCAATGGGCATATCATTTTATGTAAGGGGTGTGATCATAGAGTTTGTGTCAGAAATATAGAGCAAAACTATTAAAGATAATCACCAACAGCAGAAGAAACAGTGGCTGAACTGCTTTATGTGAGTGTAAGGCCAGAGCAAGCATGCCCAGAGCCTAAGACTGGCACTGTGAAGTTGTATCTCTGAGTTGGAAAAGCAGGTGGCACTTTATCTTACAATGACAGATATGGATGAATGGTGTGTAACATATTAAGTCATCCCTGGGAAGTGTGGCTAGAGTAGGATGGTGATGGAAAATTCATCTTATCAGTTCAGGATTTAAACATCAAAAACAAAGCAGCATTGTATATTTCAGGAAACTGGAGGGCTGGGCAGGGTCAGGTATCTGCGATACTATCATTCAAGTGCAAGGCACCACCCTTGTTTAAAACAAAAGTACCCCCCACCATCTGTTCTGTCTCTCTGGCACCTAACACAGGCATCACCAATACAGACATCCCAGCTGTACACTATAGAAGAATATAGTTTATTTTCCACTTCAGGGAGCTTACACAATAAGAATTTAAGAAAACACTGCACTCCAAAAGTGCTGCAAAATTTTCAAAGATGCAGCCCTCCTTCCATGTAATGTCGAACTCTCTTACTTGTAAACTACTTGCACATATCTACAATATCTCCTTAAAATCTGGTATTTTTCATTCACCTATTAACATCCACACACAATTTCCCTACCTAAGCAGTCTATCCCCAAGGAATGCAAAGAATATAAGCCAATCACTAACCTTTGCCCCCTTACAAAAAAATCTTTAAAAAAATAATCTATAAGCAAATATTTGAACGAATAAACATGTGTAGACTTCTTTATGACTTACAACATGGCTTCAGAAATGGTGTTAGTACCAATACACTGACAACATCTATAATAATATGAATGAGTCAAAGCTAACAGGCAGGCTATTCATGAATAAAGGCTTTGAAACAGCAAATCATAATGTATTCATCCACAATTCTGACAAATTTAACTTTGGCTCCCCTGTAATCAGGTGATTTGATACCTTAAAAAATAGAACACTGCAGGTATTTTCATGAGACTACCTATCAAATCTTAATGGCAGTGGTCCATTATTGTTTTCTCTGCTTATCAATGACCTAACTACAGACCTCTCCCACTTTAATATAGTTATGTATGCTGACAACCTTCTACTACCTGACTCTAGTAAAGGAAAACAAGTTTCTTCAAATCATGTTACTGCAGATCAGCTTACTTAAATACAATGCTTTCACTTTATTTGCACTTATCATGATCTTTGGTACCCCTCAGAACCTCCCTCAAACCCTGTCTATTAACATCTCAAACCTGAAAAGAAATCTTCCCACTGCAACACAACAAAGTTACCCTAGAATAACATTATAGCCTGCTCTCACCTTAGCTAAATCTCTTTGCTGTCAGTAGGCCATGTTGTCATCTTGGCCACAAGTAACTGTTATCTCTGGCATACACTGGAATTATTTAGGATAAAAGTAAATACTTCCAAATCAGAAGTCTAGGTTCATGGTTCTTTCTATAAAAAGAGTGTATATGCTCTCTGCAAGTGAGGTGGAGCACTTAGCTTAAAGAAAACAAGTTTAAACATCCTGGGATAGTTATCATGAGGGAAAGTTAAGGGGATTAGATGAGCTACCAGCAGCTGAGTGCAACAACATCATTTGCACTGTAGGTGGTAAATAAAAACTGAGACTTAGAACAAAGCTCTCAGTTTACTGGTTATTCTATGTCATCACCCTCATCTATGGTCATGGCCTTTGGAAAATTGATGAAGGGATGAGGCAGAAGCCTTAGAACTCAGATTCCATTACCATGATGATGATGAGGGACTCACCCTCCAGACATACTGTGAAGGGCTCAGCAGTCTAGAAGGATCTTGGAGTGATGTGATTGCCTCATTTGTTAAAGGGGCTCAGATGAGGTAGTAGTTTGTTCACCTAGGGAGGCTGCTGCTTCAGAATCTCCTGCAAGAGATGTACTGTAAAACCCCCAAAGCAGACCTAGAACATTTTGGAGACAGTAAATAACGTGGGTATCTCAGCGCATAAACTCTAAACTGTTACTGGGGATATAGATGTCAAGTCTATCCTACTTATCTTGTTACGTCCATTTCCTTCAACAGAAAATCAGTGGAAAAAATGATGACTAAATCCATACAAACAAACTAAGATAATTTATTTTCCTTCCTCTGCATGGAAATTATAGAATGGATATTCACCAGTCAGTGACTAAATATCAACAGCCATATATTTGACAATGGCTAATTTGCTATCTTTTTTACCATTCATTGTGGAAAAAGCAATGTGTTTTTTTCTGTGTCATAATGCAACCTACCATTAAAAAATATTTATATATTTATTTATTTATTTATTGCCTTTGTTGACTGAGAAAGCTAGTTAGACAAGTATTGTAAGTTGTGAAAGCTGGTGTTTAATGTTAAGTAGGTAAAGTAATACTAGTAGATGTGTTGCCTAAAGAGACAGGCCAATTTAATTAGTCTGCACCGGCTACTTAGTGATCAGAATGAATTAAATACTAATTACTGAGTGATAAGCATTATAAAAAATGAGGAGTAGATTGCGCTGTGTCAAACTATACAGAAGATAAAGAGGAGATTCCTTCGGAGTTGTGTGAAATTAAAAAGGATGAGGTGGGATTGGGAAGGTGAATAAATTACAGTGGTGGAAATATGGGACTAGTTTAAGGTACTAGGAAAAAGGGACATGTGGGCAGAGAGAATAGTGAATAAAAAATGGAGGAAAGAAAGAGGATAAAATAACATAAGAGGAGGGGGGACAGAGCCTAGATGGCCAACTGAGAGCAGTGAATTTTGAGAGCTCCATAAACTAGTATAATAATATAGGAACATTTTATTATTTTCAAGTTTAAAATGTCAGAAATATATTGATAAACTACTAAACTACATAAATATAAATTTTGGTGGAGATATACAAAACTTTTCTTATCAAGTAACTTGGAGATATATTGAGTCATTGAATATGAACAACTCGAGGAATTCTCATCCAGATGCTGCTTTGAAAAAAGAACTGCAATTGATGACATCTACCTTACAGGAACTATCTTTGAAGATGGATGGCTTTAAAAATGACTTAGAAAACCTCAAATTAAATTCTCAAAAACAGACTGATACTCTTAAGGAACTATTACAGCAACACCATACAAAAATAACAAATATAGAGACTTCTCTAAATGATATTGAAGGGAAGAGAGGAAGAATTCCAAAAATAATTTCTTCTTAAACAGAATACATAGCTGCTTAACAAAATAGATGACTTAGAAAACAGGGAAAGGAGAAACAAAAAAGGATCTTTGGTCTGCCTGAAAATACTGAAGGAGAAGACATTATTTAATTCTTAACTACCTGGATTCCTGAATTATTAGACATGAAAGAGGCACTTTCACTTGGAATTGAAAGGGTGCTTAGAGCACTGAGGAAACCTCCTTCTAACTCATCAAATACTCCACCTAGATCCATAGTTATAACATTTCTTTCATTTCTGGACAAGGAACTAATATTAAAATCTGTTTGGAGAAAATCACCCTTAAAATGCAATCAAAGCCTGATAAGGTCTGACAATGATTATTCTTCCAGAATAGGGTTACCACCTGTTCCACTTTGAGAGGGACAGTCCCTCTTTGGGCAGTTGTGTCCTGACAAAAAATATTAAAAAGGGCAAATGTCCTGAGATTGTAGGACATAATTATGTCCCATATTTTATGTAATAGTTGCATAAAATAGTTATTTCTGTATCTAAAATACCTAAATGTTACAAGAAACATAATAAGCAACTAAACTGCTACAAGAATAAGCTTTTATTTAGAAAAAAAGTTAAGTTCTATCCTTTGTACTGACTGTGGGTATGTGTCGGCCTGTAAAATCTGATGTGTGTCCCGAAAATGTCCCACTTTGGCCATTTGAAAAGGTGGCAACCCTATTCCAGAATACTAGAACAAAGGAAAACAATCTGGCCAATAACAAAACTGTTGCAACAAAACAACATTAAAGAACAGCTGGCCTTTCCAGCCAAGATAAAAATCTTCATCTTTTTCTTCTTCTTCTTTCAGCCTCTCCCATTAGGGGTCACCACAGCGGATCACCTGTTTTCATTTCTTCCTGTCCTCTGCATCTTGCTCTGTCACACCAACCACCTGCATGTCCTCTCTAACCACATCCATAAACCTTAGCTTAGGCCTTTCTCTTTTCCTGTTACCTGGTAGCTTCATCCTTAGCATCTTTTTCCCAATATACTTTGCATCCCTCCTCAGCACATGTCCAAACCAATCTAAGCTTGCCTCTCTGGCTTTGTCTCCAAACCTTCCAACCTGGGCTGTCCCTCTAATATAATATAATTATTCCTAATCCTGTCCACCCTTGTCACACCCAGTGCAAATCTTAACATCTTTAACTCTGCCACGTCCAGCTCTGACTACTGCCTTTTTGTCAATGCCACTGTCTCTAACCCATATAACATAGCTGGTCTCACTACCCTTTTGTAGATCTTCCCTTTCACTCTTACTGGTACTCATCTGTCACAAATCACTCCTGACATTCTTCTCCACCCACTGCACTCTGCATGTACTCTCTTCTTCACCTCTCTTCCACACTCGCCATTACTCTGAACTGCTGATCCCAAGTATTTAAACTCACCCACCTTCGCCACCTCTACTCCCTGCATCCTCACCATTCCTCCATCCTCCCTCTCATTCACACATATATTCTGTCATAGTCCTGCTGACCTTCATTCAGATAAAAATACTTTTTGCCAATGAGATGAAAACTTTTAATGACTTAGAAGAAGCTACTATATTCATCAAAAACAACAACATAGTGTCTATCCCAGAAGAAATGGAATGGAAGGCCCCTACTCTTAAAAGAATAAAAAGCAAATACTTTGACTGATGCTAGAAAGAAGAAACAAAAAAACTATTCCAAGAGAGCTGTCCCAAAAAAAATAACTCTTACAACTACATCTCTCAAAGTATCAACTGATATGGTACATCACTTGTCATCTGTTTTTATTTTAAAAAAAGAAGGGATTCTTAGACAACTGAGAAACAGTAATGATTTATTCAGAATGTTCAAAGAGTCCAATATATTATTCACAAACAAAGGTAGGTCAAGATGGGTTACTATTTACATTATATATAAGTCAAACAAAGCAACATATAATACAAACATAGAAGTTTCTATTGCCCTACTTGAACTCAGTGAATACTTATCTTGTTCATTTTTCATTTTATTTAACTTATAATAATTTAAATAATTAATTAACTAATTAAACAAGGTTCCATTCATCAGATTTCATAGGTTCATAGGTTGGTACTAGGCTATTGGCCCCAGGGCCTACACAAGCCTAGCCATAACAATTCCCTGGCTATTTCTTCCCACACTATTCAGACTCAAATGTAACAAATTAACATCATATATAATAGCAGTAACAATAGCGTTTTGAAAAAAAAATGCTGTCATGGAGACTAATGCCTTCTTCAGTTAAAGAATGATTTAGAAGTGTCATGTATATCCTGGTCAAATAATAGTAGCAAGCCCTTAGTACTTATTCTGTCTAAATATAGTCAATATCAATTATGGCAGGTATCACAGCTACAAGTGCTGTTTGATCACTCCTGATATGGTGTGCGTGGATGCAGTTGTGTCTAGCAGCTAGTATGAATGTCATTATTATTCTGCCTAAACATAGTTAATATCAATTATGGCAGGTATCATAGCTTTGAGTGCTGTTTGATTAAGCCTGACATGGTGTGTGTGGATGCAGCAGTGTCTGGCAGCTGATGTATGTTGCCGTTTTCGTCTCCGGGAAGCTGTGGGTTGTGGCTTGTGATTGAGGTTTACTGATGCTTGTGTATTAGGAAGAGACATTTGGTGTTTTAGTCTGGATCCAGGGGAAGGGGGTGGAAAAAAACTGTGATTTGAGATATTTTGGCAGAGAATAGTTTGTTTATACAGCTGCTGAGTGAGAGGTTGGAAGGCTGGAAGAATGCGTTATCTCTTGTTGTGGCAGCTTGTTGGGAGGTTTTTTTTTTTTAAATCTGTTTGGTCTCCGTTTTTTTCTTGGCTGCTGCCTTGCTGAAAGGTAGGGAATTTAGGCTTGAAGTTGCAGTGAAGTGAAGCTTTGCTTCAGGTGAATCACAAGCCTCTGGTATGCAGTACACAGATGCTCAGTGGTTGCTATGGTAATGAAGGCAGAGTGATGATAATGCTTAATGGCTCTGAGGAGCCTCCAAGATGATTCTCGGCAATGACGTTTTTGGTTTTAAAAAAAAAAAAATATATATATATATATATAATAAAAGGGCTGTTTTAAACCAAATGTACACATATTGATGGTCTCCCAACACTTTGTTTAGCTCATTAAGTTGATTCTTGATTAAAATAAATAAATAAATAATAAGCGCCATTTTATATTTAAAATGCATTTTGGTCCAAACATATTAAGGACTTGCATAAGAGTGGAAGTCTGAGTTATTGTGAAAGACTAAGAGCACTTGGTCTTCTACAGTAGCCTTTGCAGTGGTCTGGGAGGTGAGCTTGATCGGACTTGTTGGGCATATGGGATAGCTGATTCTAGGGGTGCTTGCGGTTGCCAGGAAGTGCCAGCGAGTCATCAGATTTCCTTTGTGGAAATATCTGTGGGAATAGAAGGTGTGTTGAGTGGTTCATTGGCAGAGTGGCCTCTGCATGAAAAAGGCTGATAAAACGGAACAGGACAAATATTGGTTTGGATATGCTAAGACCAGCCTGGAAACACACCACATGAACTAGTGAATGGTATTCTGGCAAAACTGGATGGACATTGTTGCCCGTGCTTGAAGTACTGATTTGTTATAACAAATAAGTAACTAAAAGGGTCTCATAATATAAAGTCTACGGACTGTATAAACATGCTTGGAAGGAGCTAATAATAAGAATAAGTATTACAGCTTGTGATCTCTCAAATAACTAAGCAACAGCCAAAAAAAAAACACACACTAGTTATGTAATGTATGATTTTAGTAAATCTAGACATAAAATATATAATTGTCATATAAGATGAAGCAGTCTGCTGAATTTAGATATTAAAGACAGGATCACATAATGTAGCAGTCATATTCTGAACAAATAGCATTAAATTGATAATAGACGCTCAGTTTAATAACATGGGCTTGTGTATAATAACACTACTGTTAACTTGTCATAAATGGCATACACTACATTGAACATCAAGGGGAAGCATGATGATTTTCTCATGTAAGTAAATGTGCATAACAAGTCATAAAATTGCTTTAACTTGAATTGTGGTTTTGTAACCCATCTTGACCATACATAATACTTAAGCTGTTACCAAGGTAACTAATGTTTTATACAATGACATCAAACTGACAAAGTTGTTCAAGGGAAACAATAGAAGCCTGGACTTAGAATGTCACAGAATGTAACAATCACATTCTGAACAAATAGTATTAAATTGACAATAATCACTCTGTTTAACCTTTCCTGATTATACAAAATATAATGTTGCCATTTAAATCTAACTTTCAGTATATGCAATAAAATGGCAATTTATGAATATGAAAATAAAACTTGTAATCATTAATCACAATAAGTGAATTTGTTGTTTTTAACCTATAATTTCACTCATTTTATAATAAGAAATGACAGATATGAAAATCCTTATGTGTAGGCAATGGAGGGAAGAGGGATGCACTGATAATTAAAATGCACTCATTTTCATCAATGTTCACATAAAACAAACTTGATGCTTTAAGTAAGTTAGCAACAAACAAAGTGTTTACTTAAATGCTGGCAAATAATGAAATATAACTTCTGATATATCCAGTAAAATACATTGTATTATACACATTAGGTATAAATATTATTACCATCTATTTATACTAAGAATACATTTTGAAAGACTTCATCAATAAGGTGAATATGTTAAATAACTCTGTGCTATAATATTTTACTCAGGTTTTATATATGATACATCCTACTTTACTATGATTGAATTGTCATCTAACTTTCATGTAAATGTTAATTGCTTATACAATAAGTAGACATTTATATTGTATTAGAATTTTGTCTAATCTACAATAGTACTATATCCGTTCAAAATAATATAATATTGCTTATTCCTATTACAAATATTCTCCATATGATAATTCAATTTATGGAGCTCAGATGTTCTGGGTTGTCAAGGTATGAGTGATAATCTGATGGATTTAGGTTTATCCATCAGATTAGGAATTATTTTCATTCCATGGCTAGTGCAGATCTTAGTTTTGTTAACATTTATTAATTTAAATTTGTTATTTCACAAAAACAGTTTTAGTATGCCTGAGCAAAACATTACTTTATTGGTAAACACTCAAAGTATAAAACTGCTAATTTCCTTTAAAAGCTCAAACATATACTTTATAGTTATCAGAGGAAAATATTTAATAGTCAGAATAAAACAAAAAATACATAGTCTAAATAACCTAAGATGGATTTAACTTTGGTATCTTTAAATACTAATGGCTTAATCCTAGCAAGAGATCAAATATACTCAAATGTTTAAAACTGAACAAAGCACAAGTTGTCTTCCTTCAAGAAACTCATTTCAAAACAAATGACAATTACAAATGGAATCCTAAGTAATGTATAATATTGGCACAATCCACTTATAAGACAAAGGGCCGGATTTATAAAAGCTTGCACGGAGTACAAGAAGAGTGTAGGAGCTCACAGAGGCAATATGTCTGCCGTGCGATCCAGGTACAGCCAGCAGGAGTGTGCACGAGAGCTGCTAAAGCTACTCTTGCACGGACAGCGTCATGGTATGAAAATTACATCATTTGCTGCTGAAAGCTATGCAAATGAGGTAAATTTGCAATCCAGGAAACACTAACCTGTCTGTGGAAGATTAGTGTTATCTGCAGAAATGTACTCCGTTGGTAACGGAGTACCGTTCTGCAAATAGCTAAACGGAGCTTTGACAGCTCCATATAAAGGATGCATACAGTTGAGGAAGCATGCCAATGGCCAAATATAAGGCCATTGGCATTTATAAATGTTTAAAATTATTAAAATCTAACTTTTTTTCCCATGATTTTCGATGTTTAAGAGTAGCGCAGCACCGAGCAAACGTGCGGCACATTAAAAACAAGAAAATAATTTTAAAATAGCCAAAATAGCCATTTTCACTAAAAAGCTTATCCTGCCATGCAGGTGAATGGCAGACTGAAGACAACATGGCCACTGAGTAGTGGTTGCTAAGGGGGGAAGCTCAGTGTGAGAGATGTAACCATGCATTAGTAGGCAATCCTATGCAAATGAGGATAAGGATGGTGAATCCCAATTTTCCCAGGCATGTGAGCCATGTCCCAAGAGTGTAAGTGTAGGAATAGGTGAGTAGTAGAGTAGAATATAGGTAACATCATGAGGGGGTGTGTCAGAAAGGCTGTAAGCTAATTGGAGCATGATGTCTTGTGTTTGCCCTGAGTTGCTCAGGATTGCAAGAGGCGTGTCTACAGTTATCCTTTTTGAAAACCAGAAACCAAAGGTGCACACCGTGGAAATATCTGAACTTTCTTGCAAGCGTGCACACAGCATGTGCGCGTGTTTGCATGGCGCTGCCCCGAGCAGAAACAGAAAGGGAAAAGGAAGGAAAAGAAGTAGTAGGAAGTTAACCAAGGAGAACTAGCAATGCTGCCAGGTGAAATATATCAGAATCAGCCAATTACACAGGTAACAGACTAGCCCAGCCCAGCCCAGCACTTTAAACTCAGCAAACAGCATTCTTCCCTGTTTTTTCCCAAGAACTCTGCAACACTGCAGTATACAAAGAGGGAAAGCTTAAAAACTATAAAGTCAGACAAAATGTTAGGGGCTGCTCTTGCTATCATAAACCAACATGTGCAAGGTGCTGAGTGTGGTGATGCTGTGAATGCTGCTGAGCAACCCACAGTGAGGAGACGGAGAAGAGTGTACAGACCCATGGTAACCTACCAGGTGCTACATGAGCTGGAGATAGTGGAGCGCTATAGTGTGGACAGAGACCTCCTGCAGCAAACTGTTGAGCTGCACTAGCCACGCCTCACACACAGAACCAACAGAGGGGAACCCATCCCAGTGGATATGAAGGTATGTGTTGGCCTAAGAATACTAGCTACAGGTACCTTCCAGAGACCAACTGGTGATATGATAGGGATTTCACAGGCATCAGCATCCAGGATGCTGCACCAGTTCCTGGATGCCATGTCAGCACATATCGGTGAGCATGTATATTTCCCCAATTCCCGTGAGGCATTGGCCAGCAATATACGTCTTTTCCACCAAATAGCAGAATACCCTGAGGTAGAGGGTGCACTAGACTGCATGCACATACACATCAAAGCACCACCCGGTGAGTGGGGTAGGGTCTATATCAATCGCAAGGGCTTCCCCTCCATAAACTGCCAGGTCATGTGCGATGCCCAGGACATAAGAATGAAAGTGTGTGCTGGCTGCCCTGGAAGTTATCACGATTCCCACATCTGGCATCTGATGCAGCTGTACCAGAGATTTGCCAATAGGGACATCCCTGATGGTGACCTAGTGGGGGATGCTGGATACGCACTGGAGCCGTGACTGATGACACCCATCAGAAATGCACACACACCCGAACAAGAACTCCATAATGAGGCACATGAACAAACAAGAAACATAATTGAACATGTGTTTGGGATGCTCAAGTCATGGTTCCGGTGCCTGGACACATCTGGTGGAGCCTGCAGTACTCACCAACTACATGTACCCAAATTGTCATGGTATGTGCCATGCTAACCAATATGATCCTGCAGAAACAGCTGCAGCAGGAACAACATGGGGCAGGGCCAAACAGCCCCCCACCATTGCCAAGGCCTGCACAGGCACAGTGTGACTCAGAGGAGGAACAACCTGAGCCTGCCCCAGTAGGCAGAAGGAGGCGTGCCCAGTATGCCCTGGCCTTGACAAAGAGGCAACGTATAGCACATACACTGACTCAGAAGGAACCCCAGAAATGAAACCTCTCTCTGACTCACACATAAAAGGGGTGCCGAACTTGACACTACCTGTTTTCAAACATGTATAGGGAGTGTAATATGTGCATCTGACATAGGCAGCCCTGCAGCACCACCTGAGGCATGAGTCCCTATTTTAAGCAATATAAAGCACTGCTAAGCAAATTTTACCAGTATTGAGCATATTTAAATACAATTGCATGTAGCTGTGCACTGCGATAACCAGCGCATTGTTGGGCAAAGTTGGGCAATGTTGGGCAAAGTCAGGCAAAGTCAGGCAATGTTGGGCAAAGTCGGGCAAAGTCAAGCAAAGTCGGGTAAACACACTCACACCTGCTTTACTTTTCCTTAACCAGTCAGGTCTGCCCAGCAGGAAAATAAAAAGCAGTGGCAGGGCTCAAACTCAGGATACTGTGCACTATAGTCACAGTACTGAACCACTAAGCCATGACAGCATTTCACTGGCACAGACACAACTTAAGTCACTCGCACATACCAGTTGGGGGGGTCACATACCTAACAGTCACAGCCAGCAGGACAATTTTAGACAAACGCAAACACAAACAAATGCTGTATCATGCCCTCTGAAGAGACATATGAGTAACCTCCCCCCAGGCCTATGCAGACAGATAACAGCAGGCCAGGCAGTGTGATGTGGGTTGGGTAGGCTATGATGTCACAAACTAATATGCATGTAATTGGAAGCTAAGGTCTGTAGTACAGTGGTATGCCTCAAGCCAGTATGATAGGCAACAGTACAGACTGAAATGGAGTACCTGACATAGCAGTGCAGGCCTAGCAAATGTGTATAAGTGTTAGGTGTACCCCTCATCCTATGTACACCCACAGTGACAATCAGGTGTGCCCCCTCTGGGTAGAAATGTACAAATAATAGCTGACCCCCTGTATGTAGAAATGTTGATAAGTCTATGCAAATTGACTCATGGAAGCCCTGCAGGCCCAGTGTGGTTCCTGTCGATATACAACACAAAGTGAGCCCTGAAGTAAAAACCAACTTGATTTTTCACACACGTATAGTATATATGCCCATAGTGGGCATGCTCACACACTTAAACAAATTTAGCAAATTTCAGTCAACATACTGAAAGGTCATACTGGGCATGCTCACACAGAAACAAATGAAGCAAATGTCAGTCAACAACATACTGAAAGGCCATACTGGGCATGCTCACACACAAACAAATGAAGCAAATGTCAGTCAACAACATACTGAAAGGTCATACTGGGCATGCTCAAATGCTTAAACAAACGAAGCAAATGTCAGTCAACAACATACTGAAAGGTCATACTGGGCATGCTCACACACTTAGGCCATGTCTGAGTACAGCAGTGGGCCACACATATCAGGCAGTTGCAGTTCTTACTCCAGACACTTGTCACTATTCACCAGTCCTGCCTTGCGCACACAGTGATATGAAAACAGACCCATATAATATATTGGACCCCTGTCATACTCAAACTATGTACTACAAGTACTTAAGTTGTTCAAATAAAGTGAAAATGCAAAGAAGATCAATAAATCTCCGATCAGTATCATCAAGAAACAATGAGCACTCCTAACATTATCCAAGCCATGTTCTGCCAAAAATATTGCCAAAGAGTCCATAGAGAACCATGAAGCCTTCTTTCGCTATGTCATATATATCAATGTAAACTCATATATGTTCTGAGTCAGTTTAAAGTGTAAATGAATACATGTACATGACTGACATTGCCAACATCTTGTCAGACAGGTTCATATATATTTACCCCCCTCTCACTTTCAGAAGGGCCCATTACCATACCTGGAGATTGTGAAAACCCAGAAATCACATATACAATGGTTAAACAGCTCTATCATAGGTTCATAGGTTCATAGGTTCATACTAGGCTATCTGCCCGAGGGCATTTATAAGCCTAGCCCCTTTAGTTTGGAGAAACTATGCCCATTATTTTGCTGTGCCTCTGTCTATGCCATAGTCATGGCGTCTATGGGATGACATGGTTTCCCTGGCTGTGTCATATGTGAACTCCAAAACAAACAGACCCTGCACCTGAACAGTCTGTTGAGACTCACCCTCTGTACAGGATATGAAACTTTGACTGGGTTACAGCAACGTTTGGCACACTCCACAAGTGTCGGTGCAAAACAGGCCATGGGAACTATAGTCTTATAAGCCTAATAAGCCTGATCTGCAAGGCCATGGAGTCCATCATTTTGGAACTCATAAACAGAGCTATTGGGAGCCTACAAACACCCAACCCTACCCATTTTGGTTTGGTCAGGGGCAGATCATGGTTCCTAAACCTGCTAGACAGTTTTCAAGGCAATCACCCAGGACATACATCAATGAAATGAGCTCCACACGGCCTATATAGACCTTGAAAAGCCCTTTTCCAACATCCCACACACATGTTGTATCCACAAAATCAACAACCTGTGCATAAACATGTATGTCATCTGATAGATTGCCAACTGGGGCACAGATAGATCCCACAAGGTAAGAACTGTGGGCTCCTGTTCAAGCTGGTAACAACTGCTGTCCGCCATGGCTCAGTCCTAGGACCCCTCCTGTCTGGTGTATACTTTCCTGAAATACAGTCAAACACATGAGGGCTATGTTTATCAAAGTTTGTGGATGACTGCAAAAAGGTTGTCATAATCGATGTTTGGGACAACAGAGACATCCTTAAAAAGGGTCTCAGTCAGACAGATGTGGTGTCAAAATAATGGCCTCAAGCTACAGTCATACAAATACCACATAGGTGCCAACACCCTAAATATGGAGGTAATAATAAGGGATCTATGGACACATATGGATAGTCATCTCTACTTCCAGAAACACATTCACAAAGTGGTTAGAAAATCATAGGTTCATAGGTTCATAGGTTTATACTAGGCTATCTGCCCCAAGGCATTTATAAGCCTAGCCAATTTTGGCTTACGCCACCCTTATATGAAAAAATACTGTACCCATTAGTTTGTTGTGCCTCTGTCCAGCAGTGACACAGAGATGATTCCCGGGGTAAACCTACGATCTCCCATCCACAGGTCAAGATTTCTCTTGAACAGAGCCAGCGAGGTGCTCTGCCTCACATGGACCGGGACTCTATTCCACAGCATAGGGAGTCTCTGAGTGATAAATCTATCCCTCCAGCACGTCCTATTTATATCCGTGCTAAGATTTAAGTCGCTTGCTCTAGTGGTTTTGGTGGATTTGGATTTTTTGAGGTGGAGCATGTCCATTAATTCCGGGTTGGACATGGCCTTGTATGTCAGGCACATGTCACCTCTGAGCAGACGGTATGCGACTGAATAGAGCTGGAGTTTCTTCAATCTGGCAGCATATGACAGATTTTGGAGTCCCTTTATCCTTTTGGTGAGAAACTTTTGGGGTCTCTCCAATTGCTGCAGATGTCGGGCGAGATACATCCCGAATGGGGCATTGCACTCGATCATTGGTCTGATAAGTAAAGAGTACAGGGGAACAATGACCTCACTAGATCTGGATGTGAATCCCTTCATGATCAGGTGGGCAATGTAGAAGGTCTTTCTAACCACTTTAGCAATGTGAGTGTCAAAAGAAAGGCCACTGTCAACCTGGGTCCCCAGGTCCCTGATAACCTCTTCTGTGCTTAGTGGATTGCCACCTATATGGTAGCTTGGGGTTACCTTGTTTTTCCCAAGGGTATGACTATACATTTTTGGTTTTTGCTTAACTTCAGGCCATGGCTCTGGCACCAGCTATCTGTTTCGTGAGTCCCTTCTGAAGGATATCCGTGTCTGATGCACTTTCCACTATGGCGCCTAGTTTGCAGTCATCTGCAAACTTTGTCAGCCAAAGTCCTCCTATGTTGGCCTGTACTTCTGAGAAGTAGATGCAACAATAGGGGCCAAGGACCAAGCCTGTGGGACACCACTTGTGACCGGCTTGAGTCTGACATAGCGCCAGCAACTCTAACCCTGTGGGTTCTGTCCTTAAGCCAGTTTGCAACCCATCTTGTGACATATGGGTTTACATTTAAGCTGGTAGTTTTTCTACAATACCCGAGTGGGGTATTGTGTCGAAAGCCTTGCAAGGTCAAGGTAGGCTGTATGGACTGCCTTTCCCTCATCAATGGCCTTGGTGACTGTTTTGAAGAAGTTGACCAAGTTCAAAAGGCATGATCTTCACTTGACGGTTGAAACTGGGTCGGGTCCAATGTCTGCAAGTCCCCATATCTTTGTTTATGAGCTCCATTATGATCCTCTCCATAGCTTTGCAGACTAGACTTGTTAAGCTTATGGGCGGTAATTACCAGGGTCCGTGAGGCACCGCCTTTGTGGAGTGGGACCACAGTTGCCGCGCCACTCCTTGGGCACGTATCCTGTGGTAAGGCTGAGATTAAACAGCCGCCTTGCCTTGTAATGCGGGTTTAATTCCTCATTTAGCTCGTGTAGCACACAGCCGGGGACACCATCCAGCCCCATTGATGCTGTGTTTTAGCTTTAGAGAGAGCAGCTTTCATTTGAGACGCCTGGGAGGCTACACTCCACTGGGATAGTTATCTCCTTTAGGGGGAGAGGGTGAAGTTTGCACTGAACCTGCCTGCCAGTATGTTGGCAATGTCTGTGGGCTCAGTGATTTTTGTATCATTTTGGACTAATTCTGAGCATATCTGGGAGTTTCCACCCAGGTTCCTAACATAGCTGAAAAAGGCCTTATGATTGTCCTTTGAATCCATGGCAATTTTTCTCTCAAAATTGGCCTTAGTTGATTTTATGAGTGCTCGTATTTTTTTACTAATAATGATCAGGGTGTGTTCCCACAAATTGCCAAGGTCTTTGCATGAAGGTCAAAGGAGGTTCCCTCTACTCATCAGTCATCAGACCCATCAGGGAGTATCACGGCACACTTGCGATGAATCTGACTAGGCACCTTCAGCAGCATCACTGAAGTACTTCAACAAGAGGATTACTGGCCTCAGTTGCCCCATGCAACAAGACTGAATTTAACTCAATCTGTACTCTGTTGCATACTGTCTACTCAGGTGATCTCTGTCAAACAGACAGGTCCATGTCCAAAGCAGAACTGATGTACATGCACTACCTGAAGTAAACCCAAGCTCACTGTGCCACATGCTCTGGGGATATCATCATCACAACAATAAATAGAACATGTTGGAGGAATATATTACTAACTCACAGACTTCCCTTGTTTGGAACAGGCTCCCAACCTACATTAAGCCGAGTCCCTAACTGACAATCTTCCAGGGGAGCCTTGATGAGTGTATGTGAAACTGAACTGTCACACCATGGATCACTTCATCAGCTCTACTACACACAGGCCTAGGGAACTAACCCCATGTGTGGTGATAGCTGCACACTCTGGCCATACTAATATATGCGTTCAGGCAGATAGCCTAGTACCTACCTATGTACCTATATATATATATATATATATATATATATATATATATATATATAGATAGATAGATATAGATATATATATATATATATATATATATATATATATATATATATATATATATATATATATATATATATATATATGTATAGGGGGAACACAGTATAATAAGCCAAAGAGGGATGGGCAGAGATGTGTGTAAGAGGGTGACCATGACAGGGAGCCATCCAGGACTGTCCCACCCAACACACATCCCAATGGCACAAAAGACATGAGGTGCACATCTCACCCACTGTACATAACAGCCACAAGTATCTGTAAGCATTACAGTGTATGTGGTCCATGTGTCTGCTGCACAACATGACTGTACAATGAAGTACACATCTACTATTTGTAGACAAGTACCTGTCACATAGGGTCATAGGTATGTAGTAGACTATCTTCACGAAAGCATATATTAGCCTAGGCAAGTTGTGCAGCTTCATCACCCCATTGGGTAGTCTCCCAAGCCCTAGTTCTAATAGTTAGTACCCTAAGCCCCTTTCTAGAGGGGTTGCTGATGTGATGCCTGGCGTGAATTGTCTGTTTCACATCCACTCATCAAGGTTCCTATTGAAGAGTGTCAGCGAGGGGCTCTGTCTGATGTACATTGGGACTCTGTTCCACAGTAAGGCAAGTGTCTGGGATGGTACTCTATCCCACCAGCATGTTGTATTCATTTTTGTGATGAGGTTCATATCCCTGGAGTGTGTAATGCAACTCAATTTTGTTATTCGTAGATGGAGCATAGGTTCATAGGTTCATAGGCTCATAGGTTCATACTAGGCTATCTGCATTTATAAGCCTAGCCAGAATGTGTTTGGCTTTCGCCACCCATTTTAAATTTATTTTGCTATGCCCTTTTTCGAGGTTAGTATACTGTGCCTCTGTCTAACAGTGACACAGAAGTGATACCCGGGGTAAACCTACGATCTCCCATCCACTCATCAAGATTCCTCTTGAAGAGAGTCAATGAGGGCCTAACCTGGACTGGGATTTTATTCCAGAGTGAAGGGAGCCTCTGGGTTATGAATCTGTCCCTCCAGCATGTCCTATTTATTTCAGTGCTGAGGTTCAAGTCTCTCAAGCGTGTAGCTTGATGTGATTTGGATTTTCTGAGGTGCAGCATGTCCATTAATTCTGGGTTGGACATGGCTTTATACTTCAGGCACAGATCACCTCTGAACAGGCGGTATGCCACTGAGTAGAGCTGGAGTTTCTTTAACCGGGCAGCATATGGCATCTGTTTGAGCCCTTTGATCCTCTTGGTGAGGTACTTTTGGGGTCTTTCCAGTTGCTGCAGGTGTCTGGTAAGGTACATCCCAAAAGGGGCATTGTACTCAATTATGGGCCTGATGAGGGATGAGTAAAGAGGCACGATGATGTCCTCTGATCTAGATGTGAATCCCTTCATGATTAGGTGGGCTATATAAAATGTTTTTCTAACCACTTTGGCCATGTTTTGTCAAATGAGAGATTGCTATCAGCTTGGGTCCCCAGGTCCCTAATTACGTCTTCTGTGCTTAATGGATTACCACCTATGTGGTAATTTGTGGGCACTTTGTTTTTGCCAAAGGGGATGACTATACACTTTTTGGCATTTAGCTTGAGGCTATGGCTCTGGCACCAGTTGTCTGTTTCTATGAGGCCCTTTTGGAGGATGCTTGTGTCGGCTGGAGAGTCAATTATGGCGCCCAGTTTGCAGTCATCTTCGAACTTGGTCAGCCACAGTCCTTCCATGTTGGCCTGTACCTCCGAGAAATATATACCGAACAAGAGAGGTCCCAGGACTGAGCCTTGTGGGACACCACTTGTAACTGGTTTGGAGTCTGACATGGCTCCAGCAATTCTAACCATGTGGGTTCTGTCCTTGAGCCAGTTTGCAATCCATCTAGTGACATAGGGGTTATATTTAAGCTGGTGAGCTTATCTATAATGCCCGAGTGGGGTATTGTATCAAAAGCTTTGCGAGGTCCATGTAGGCTGTGTGGACCACCTTCCCTCGTCAATGGCCTTGGTGACTGTTGCAAAGAAAACAACCAGGTTTAAGAGGCAGGACCTGCCCTTAACAAAGCCGAACTGGGTAGGAGCCAGTGTTTGTAGGTCCCAATATCTTTATTTATGAGGTCCATGATGATCCTTTCCATAGCTTTGCAGACCAAGCTAGTCAGGCTTATGGGGCGATAGTTTCCAGGATCCGTTGAGGCACCACCTTTATGGAGAGGGACCACTGTTGCTGTGCGCCACTCTTTTTGCACATATCCTGTAGTAAGGCTGAGATTGAACAGTAGTTTTATGTTTGGGTTTAGCTCTTCTTGGAGTTCATGTAGGACGCAGCCTGGGACACCATCTGGTCCCACTGATGCTGTGTTTTTTGCTTTGGAGAGGGCGGCTCTTACCTGAGCATCTGAGATGTCAGGGGGGCAGCACTCTGCTGGGATAGATATTTGCCCTTTTGGTGGGGAGAGGGGGGAGAAGTTTGTGCTGAACCTGTCAGCTAGGATGTTAGCAATGTCTGTGGGCTTGGTGTATTTTTTGTCAATTTGGACTAATTCTGAGCATATCTGGGAATTACCACCCAGGTTCCTAACATAACTAAAGAAAGCCTTATGATTATCCATGTTCAACAGTTATGTGTTGGACATGGCTCTGTATGTTAGGCAGAGTGTGCCTCTGAGTAGGTGGTACGCAACAGAGAGCAGATTTACTTTTACCAGTTGTGTTGCACAACACAACTGTTTGAGGCCAGTAATCCTCTTGGTAAGGTACCTCTGTGGTCTCTACAGCTGCTGGATATGCTTAGTTGAATACATCCAAAATGGTGCATTGTACTCATGATGGGTCTGATGACTTAAGAGTAGAGGGCCACCACTACCTCTTTTGATCCTGATACAAACCCTTTGTTGATTAGGTGGGCCACATAGGATATCCGGATCACTTTGACAACATGTTTGTCAAAGGAAAGATAACTATCTACTTGTGTCCCCAGATCCCTTATTACCTTGTCAGTTTTAAGGGGGTAACACCTATGTGGTAGTTTGTGGGTACTTTGTTTCCACCAAAGGGATTACTATGCATTCTTCCACATTGAGCTTAAAGCCATGATTCTGACACCACACATCTGTCTCATAGAGTCCCTTCTGGAGAATATTTGTGTCATCCAGGGAATCTATTATGGCAAACATAGTCAACCACAAACCTCCTGTGTTGGCATGTACTTTTGAGAAGTCTATATCAAACAGGAGGGACCCCAGGACTGAACCCTGGGGGACACCAGTTGTTACTGGTGTAGACTCTGACATGTAGCCAGCAACTCTTAATTTGTGGGACCTATCTGTGAGCCAGTTTGCAATCCATCTTGTGATGTATGGATTCATGCCCAGGTTGGTAAGTTCATCTATGATACCTGACTGGGGAATGATGTCAAAGGTCTTAGCGAGGTGTAGGTAGGCTGTGTGGAGCTCATTTTAATCATCTGTAGCCTGGGTAACTGTCTCAACGAAATCCGCCCAGTTCAGGAGGCATGATCTGCATTTGACAAAGCCAAACTGGGTGTGCTCAACTGTGTGAAGGTTCCCAATGCCCTTATTGTTGACTTCCATTATGATTGGCTCCATTGCCTTGCAGATCAGACTTGTCAGGCACATAGAGCATTAATGCCAAGGGTCTTTTGTGGCCCCACCCCTGTGGAGTGGGAAGAATGTTGCTGTGCAACATTCTATTGGTCCATATCCTATAGAGAGGATGTAGAGAGAGGTGTAGGTATCTTTGTTGAATATGGATACATCCCCACCCTATGTGCTATGATTCAGGTTCTGATGCTGGAAGGTATGGAATGAGTAGTATCCTGGTAATGCTGGTGTACTCCCTGGAGCCTTGAACTAGGTTTCTGTTACTGAACAGATATCAATATTCTCCATACTGAGAAGTGCCTCGAGTGTGTGCATCTGGAGGCTGAGACTTCTGGCAATGAGTAGCATTTAGCTCACTTTGTGGTTATTTGTGTTGGTTACGGAGTTTGGTTTGTCCTGAGTGACTGGTGTTCCACACCTGAAGTCAATGCCTCATTGATCCGATCTGACCATAAGCTAATAACCCTACATATCCACATTCTTGCCCCATCCCCCATTAAGGAAACCATGTTAAAAAGTATCTCCAAAGACAACTTCATGATTCTTAAGACAGACGTGGTGAACTTCAGGACACCCATGCAGATGGACAATACAGTTACAACTACTGAATCCTACACAATTGCACTTTATAAGCACTTACATGAGTGCATGGATCATGCTATCCCAAACAGAACCAAGACGCTATCCTCCAAGAAAAGGAAGACAATCTGGTGGTCCCCTGCCATAAACAAACTGCACAACAGAAGGAAGAAACCTGTTGCAAAAGAGGGTAAAACCCATGAGTGGAGGAGCTCCCTGGGCAGTAAGAAGCTGCGATCCCTGATAAAATCCTGCAAAGCTAGTTACAAAAACAAAATT
Source organism: Protopterus annectens (assembly GCF_019279795.1). NCBI lineage: Eukaryota > Metazoa > Chordata > Ceratodontiformes > Protopteridae > Protopterus > Protopterus annectens. The sequence goes on from NC_056726.1 coordinate 1,564,903,192, forward strand.
GCCACTGATTCTAAAGACAACCACAAAGCATTCTATAGCTATGTCAAGAATCACAATGGCAACACTCAGATCTGCTCTGAGTTACAACACAATGGCACTAAATATACAGACCCAACTGATATTGCCAACATCTTGGCAGATTGGATCAGTGCTAACTTTACCCCCTCTCACCCATGAAAGAGCCCATCTCTATACCAGAGGAATGCAAAGTTGCTGTAATTATGGCTGCACAGGTAAAAACCAGTCTACAAAGCCAGGAACACAGCATCCCTATGACCAGATAACATCCCAGGCTGCGTTCTACACGAACTACAGAATGAACTGGCACCACACCTAAGTACCATGTTCAATCATAGCCTCACCTCAGGCTTTGTGCCTGCTGAATGGCACACAGCGACGGTTATCCCACTACACAAGGGGGGAGCCACCACAGATCCCGGGAACTAGCGCCCAATTAGCCTGATGAGCCTGGTCTGCAAGGCCATGGAACGTATCATCAAGGAACTTATAAACAAAAACATTGGTAATCTCCAAACTCTGGACCACAACCATTTTAGGTTTGTAAAAAGCAGATCATGTCTCCTAAACCTGATAGACTTCTTCGAAGCAGTCACCAAAGCCGTAGACAAGGGTAAGGTGGTTCACACAGCCTATCTAGATCTTGCCAAGGCTTTCAACACCATCCCCCACTCTGGAATTATAGATAAACTCACTAAACTAGGTATAAATCCCTATGTCACAAGATGGGTTGCCAACTGGCTCACTGACAGAACCCACACTGTGAAAGTAGCAGACTCCAAGTTTGACTTCAGACCAGTGACAAGTGGAGTGCCACAGGGTTCAGTCTTGTGTCCTGTCCTGTTTGGTATCTACTACCCTGAAGTACAGACTAGCACAGAAGGTCTTTGGCTAATAAAGTTCCCAGATGACTGCAAACTAGGAGTCATAATCGAAAGTACTAACGATGTGGAAATCCTACAAAAGGGCCTCACTGAGACAGATGACTGGTGTCAAAGCCATTGCCTCAAGCTCAATGCCAAAAAGTGTATTGTCATCCCCTTTGGTAAAAACTCTGTACCCATGAACTACAACATAGGCGGTAATATACTTAACACTGAAAGTGTGATAAGAGACCTTGGGACACAGGTGGTCAGTAGACTCTCCTTTGATAATCACATCACCACAGCACCACAGTAGTAAGGAAAACCTTCTACGTGGCACACCTCATCATAAAAGGTTTCTCATGCAGAAAAAAAGAGGTCATTGTTCCCCTCTACTCATCACTCATTAGATCCATTATAGAAGACACTGCCCCTTTTGGTATGTACCTCACAAGACATCTACAACAACTGGAAAGCCCGCAGAAATACCTCACAAAGAGGATTAGCAGCCTTAAATGCATGCCCTACACAGACCGTCTCAAAACACTTCAGCTTTACTCTGTCACATATCGCCTACTCAGAGGTGATCTCTGCCTAACATACAAAGCTATGCCAAACACAGAGCTGTTGGACATGCTCCACTTAAAGAAATCCCAATCTCTCTGAGCTTTGGCCCCAAAACCCGGACCGAAATACAAAAGGAGAGGGTGTATCCATTTTCATAAAGGATACCCACACCTCCAGGTTAGTGGCACAGCACGAGGCCTCGGAGACCATCCAAGTGAAACTAACAGTGGGCAAATCTGCTTATCAGATCATAGCCTGCTACAGATCACCTACCTTGTCTCAGGACCCTCAATCAGCATTCCTGAGAACAATGGAAAATATAAAGGTCCTACCAACACCATGATATTAGGAGATTTCAACTACCCAAACATTGACTGGGAGAATTACTCAAATACAAACTCCTTTGCCCAATGCTTCCTAGAGTTTATAAACTCAAACGCCCTGGAAAAGCTGGTCACCATGCCCACTAGAGGTGACAACATACTGGACTTGATCATCACCAACATGGGGGATCAGTATCCACACCAGAGGTAAACCCCTCGCTGGTAAGATCAGATCATAAAGTAATCACACTGGACATCCACATCCCGACCTCACCCCCAGTCAAGGAAACCACTGTGAAAAACTTTTCAAAAGCAGACTTCACACTTCTCAAGATCAAAGTGGAAAGTTTAAAAGCCCCCTTGCTACAGGATAATGCTATCCAATCTGCAGAATCCTTTACAAGGGCATTATATGAGCATCTACATGGATGCATGGATCGAGTCATCCCGAGTAAAACCAAGACTCACGCCTCCAAAAAGAGAAAACCAGTTTCGTGGTCCTTGGCCATAAATAAGCTATACAACAGAAGGAGGGCACTACTACATGATAGAACAAAATTCCAAAAAGGAAAGGCATCATTGATCATTATTAGCAAGAAACTACGATCGCTCATAAAATCATCCAAGGCCAGTTTCTAAAGAAAAATTGCCAAGGAATCTAAAGATAAGCACAAAGTCTTCTTTAGCTATATCAAACATTTAGGTGGCAACTCTCAGATATGCTTTGAGCTACTGCAAAATGGCAAAAATTACACTGAACCAACTGACATTGCCAACATCCTGGTGGACAAGTTTAGTGCAAACATCACCCCCCCTCACCCCCAAAAGGGTCTGTGTCCATCCCAGAAGAATGCAGAGCCCCAGACATCACGGACATGCAGGTAAAAACAGCCCTCTCCAAAGCTAAGAACACAGCATCAATGGGACCGTGTCCCAGGCTGCGTCTTACACGAGCTCCAAAAGGAACTAAACCCTCACCTAAATTCACTGTTCAGACTCAGCATTACCACAGGCTATGTACCCAAAGAATGGCATACAGCAACAGTCATCCCGCTCCACAAAGGTGGTGCCACAACAGAACCTGGGAACTATCGCCCTATAAGCCTGACCAGCTTGGTCTGCAAAGCTATGGAGCGAATTATCATGGAACTCATAAACAGAGACATTGTGAACCTCCAGACACTGAACCCTACCCAAGTCGGCTTTGTTAAAGGCAGATCCTGCCTCTTAAACCTAGTTGACTTATTTCAAACAGTTATCAATGCCATAGATGAAGGGAAGGTAGTTCACACAGCCTACCTGGACCTCACTAAGGCCTTCAACACCATTCCCACGCTGGCATCATAGACAAGCTTACCAGTTTGAACATTAACCCCTATGTCACGAGATGGGTGGCCAACTGGCTCATGGATAGAACATGCATGGTCAGAGTTGTGGGTGGCATGTCCTACTCTAAACCAGTCACAAGTGGCATCCCACAGGTCTCGGTCCTGGGACCTCTCCTGTTCAGTATATACTTCTCTGAGGTACAGGCAAGCACAGGAGGACTATGGCTGACCAAGTTCACAGATGACTGCAAACTGGGGGCCATAATCGACTCTCTGGCTGACACAGACATCCTCCAGAAGGGTCTTACAGAGACAGATACCTGGTGTCAAAACCATGGCCTCAAGCTGAATGCCAAAAAATGCATAGTCATCCCCTTTGGAAAAAAACAAAGTGCCCACGAATTACCACATAGGTGGTAATCCATTAGGTACAGAAAATGTAATTAGGGACCTGGAGACCCAGGTAGATAGTAACCTCTCCTTTGATAATCACATTGCCAAAGTGGTTAGATATTCCTTCTATGTAGCCCACGTAATCACAAAAGGGTTCACCTCTAGATCAAGAGAGGTCATTGTGCCCCTCTACTCATCACTCATTAGGCCCATAATAGAGTACAATGCCCCATTTGGTGTTTACCTTAATTGGCACATGCAACACCTGGTAAGACCACAGAAGTACCTCACCAAAAGGTTCATGGGCCTCAAAGAGATGTCCTATGCAGCTCGACTAAAGAAACTCCAGCTCTACTTGGTTGCTTACTGCCTGCTCAGAGGTGATCTATGCTTGATGTATAAGGCCATATCCAACCCGGAATTAATGGACATGCTCCACCTCAAAAAAGACAAATCTCTTAGAGCCACAGGCTCCAGTGAATTAAACATCAGCAAAGCAATAAACAGGACATGCTGGAGGGATAGATTCCTGTCCCAGAGACTTCCCTCGCTCTGGAATAGAATCTCAGTTGATGTTAGGCAGAGCCCTTCGCAGACTTCAGGACTCCATTTCAGTATATCAAAATCAAAATTTCTATTTTTAAATAAAAAAAAGAACTGCAGATTAAGGGGGACATCATAGGGAAACAAGAATCTACCTTAAAATATCTAGCAATTGAGTTATGCAAGGATAATAATGAATTAGTCTAAAAAAATACAATAATATCATCAATACAATTAAAATCTCTGTGAAAAATGGAACAAAATAATATTAACATTTGAAGATAGACTACAGTTAATAAAAATGGTTTTACTGCCCAAGATCCTATATATAGCCTTGACAATACAACTGTTACCAGAAAGGAATATACTTAAAGAAATAAATTCATGCCTAATACATTTTTTATGGTTTCACAAAAGAAACAGAATAGCTTTAATGCATCATATCAGACATTGGAAACAGGGAGGAATAAACTTTCCTGATATAGAAACATATATAAAAGCATCAATATCTAAAACAATCTCAGACTGGATAAGTCCAAATTACTCTGCAAATTGGAAAGAATTACTGACTGTAATATCAATAAATGAATTTGATTTACAAAAAAAAAATTCAAATAACAGATAAAAACAATTTGCCATTGCACATATTATGTATTAGTAAGCAATATAACATAACTAAACCCACTAATAATCGTGGATTAATTATTACATTGACTTATTTAGGAAAATCATTGATGCAAATATAGATTTAAAAATGTGGTTTGATCTTTTAACACCATTTATAGCCACAAAGAACTTTCCACATAAAATATATAGAGAAATTATTAATTCCTATGAACAGAAAGGGTTTGTTTGTTGACTCCAATGTATTAAAGAACTAAAAGTTTTAAAAATGCAAGTAATAAAAACAACATACAAATTTCTACAACAGGACTGGCTAACTTTACAGAATATTCTGCCATATTCGCAAGATTTAAGTAGAATAATTAACAATTCTTCATTTAAAGAAATACCTAAATTTACGAAATACATATATGAAATTATATATAATGACTTTGTCATGGGAAACAGTATTTAAACATTTTACAAAATATTGATAAACTATCAAACAACATCCAAAACCTCATATTGGAAATATATAACAAAAGGACAATTCATTTTAGCTGTTATGAAGTCTGGTATAACTTGCTTTGTGCTGTATTATTCAGGTTCTTGGTGCCTATGGGAAGCCATTCCAACAGTTTAGATTTTGCATGAATATTAAGGTGGCTACTCACTTATTAATTTGTTGGCATGCATAACATGAAAGCTCCAAACAGTAATTTAATTTTAGCTGTTATGAAGTCTGGCATAACTTGCTTTGTGCACTAAGTTACTTAAACACCTACCTGTTTGCTAAACATTTCATCAGTCCAGCATTAATGACTGTTGTCGAGTGAGTATGCCCACTTTCACTATTAACGGTCCTCCGGAGTAGTTATGCCTTAAAGTAGCCTTCATAGGATTCTGTGAGGGAGTGGAGGGACATTAGGTACTGGATTTATCCCTGTAGTACTCTAATCCTTCAGTTGCTGTTTCCTAACTAAGAAATGATGCTCAGGTGTAGTTTTGCTTATCCTGGGGTTCTGCCACAACTAGTGTTTTACTCCTGTATCATGTATCCCTAGTGGGCATGGTGGGCTACACTTTAGTTTCAGATCTTGCGTTGGGC
>NC_056726.1:1564909437-1564953066 GCF_019279795.1 Protopterus annectens
GACATTCACATGCAGCCATTTACATATCTGTACCTGCGGTGGGTTGGTGACATGTATGGGTGCGTATTTGCCAGCGTGGCATTGCCTAACACAAACATCTTACCACAGTTCAGGTATGCACATTGTGTGTGGTTGTATAGCTGCACACGGATGCTAGCAGGTTTGGGTGCAGGGGTATACATGGGTGTGACTGACATGTACAATGAGGCTATTGTGTAGTACCTCCGAATGCATGGGTTCTGCTTCTGGATATTACACTTCATCATACACCATCCAGTGTATGCAACAGAGACGTTGCTGGGTCTGGGATATGTTGCTATGCACATGTTTGCCTGTGTTTGAGGTATCTTGCTTCCTTACTGTTGTTATGTCAGCACAGCTACCCGGCTATGTACTGTCAGTACTGCTTGTGACCATTATGGTTGGCACCTTTTCCAATGCCCATAGTGGGGCATGTTATGTGGGCACTTCGAAATTTGCAGGACTACACATACCCAGGGCTAGTGCAGTTGACAGAACTTCACTTGTTTGCCATACTATGAGCTTATTCTGTAAGCGTTTGGGTTCCTTATTTATTTTCTTATGCCATGTCTGTGTTCCATATCGTAATGTATATGTTTTATGCTACTATTTACATGTATATTGCGGGAATTTGCGTGACAGGGAATCAGAGGTCATTTTCCATTTTTACGATTGTTGCAGGGACACGACTGTCCAATCAGGGACTGTCCATGGCACATTGGGACAGCAGGTAACCCTGGTGACCATGCCCATGTCGCTACTGGGGTTTCCACCTTTTCCATTTTCCGATCTGGGATATTTCCGGGACTCACATCTGACTTTACAGGCCGACACATACAAACGGTCACTATATAGCATAGAAATTCACTTGCTTGCCTAAATAATATGCTTATTATTGTGGCAATTTCCTTGCTTATTCTGTTTTTTGTGTCATTTAGGTATTTCTGTTACAGAAATAACCAATTCATTCTACCATTACATTAAATACGGGATATCATTGTGTCCTACAATCGTAGCACATCAGCCATTTCTAATACGTTTTTTCGGGACACAACTGTCCATGGAGTGACTGCCCCAACCAAAGTGGGACAGGTGGTGACCTTAATCGCTGCTCCTATGTCGGTGCGGCGCGCTGACATGCGGCTGTACACTTTCTCTGAGTGTAAACACTGACAGTGCATTGCGGGACGAACGCGGCCTTATGCGTATCCTTTGCTCCTTGGACGGGTACACTTATGCCTTCGTGGCTTCTATTTGCTTCTCCGTTAATTTGGGACGGGGACTATGTTGCATACTGTACGTGCGTTTCATTCTGCACAGGACCTGGCTGCTGCCATTACTATTGTGGGCGGACCGTGGCTGTCAGCACATTAGGTTGCTCACCTCATGCCGGCTTAGACACGCCTCCAGACGCATCCTACCTGGGCTCGCTCACGTACACTACGCACGTGTCTGTGATTCCGGTGCACTCTCATTAATATGTATATGGCGCTACTGCGCCGGATATTCCATGCACCGCCGGCGCAGGCCTTACGCCGGCCTTGCGCCGAGCTTCATGAATCCCGGGGCAAGTCTATAATTCTCAACTATACAATTCAGGATCTAAATCCAACAATCTCACTTTCCTAAGGCTTGCATCTGAAAAAAATCACTAAAGCCATTACTCATACCATTAACCTTTGTCTTACCGCAGGAACTGTCCCAGCAGCATTCAGGCAATGTGTGGTGTACAAATGGGGAATTCAAGAACTAATGACAGAAAATAAATACTGTTAACTTGATATTTTACAGATGAGCATGTCAGCCAAAGTCATTCAGAAATTATTTACAGTAGACCAGAAATTTCAGTTTGAAAATTAAAATATGGCATAGGATATGATTTGTTTTGTTGAAGAATTCCATGAAAGTATTTGAAGTTATTTTAAAACATGTTAGGTATGCTAGGTATTACTAAGGATGAATACATTTATCCCAGAGAACAAAATAACTGTGGCAGTGATATGCAATTGTAAAAGAAAAAGATGCAGTTCCATGGCTGTAACATGGGAAAACAGTAGTGGATGGTACAGAATGGCTAAAAGAAACCGTGTGAAAAATTATATCATAAAGAAACTGACAAGGAAATTTAAGAAACCTTCTAAATATGAAAACGTATTGCATTTGTTCGTAAAAAAATAATCAAGTACTTTCCCAATAATATTAAAAATTAAAAGCATATTGGCAAAAAATGAACTAAAACCAAACATAGGCCAAAATCTAATCAACCAACATGGAACTTTATGCTTCTATACCAAGATGGGAAGTAACCTGCATAATATGGGGAATGCTTGTAAGCTGTAAGCTCTTTAAAGTAAAGGCCAGAATATTAGTTACACTCAAACTGTGAGAACTGAAGAAGGGTAAACAACAGGATGTTCTTATCATGGATTCCTTATACACAAAGACTCGAGGACTGTATTATCATTCCTGATTAAGGAACGATTCTCAAAAATTATTATGTGCAGATGCATATATAAATGGAAGGAGAAGACACGTTTGAGACATAGCATAGTAATCAATATGCCTCACGAAAAGTTATGGTATAAAAATTGTTATTTTAAAGTGTCACTTCCTCTGTTATTTAGCAGCTTGCAGTTAAGTAGTATTCTAAGGAGATTCCGATACAAAGTGCTACCTAGATGTTATCCAATGACATGGAAGGCTTACAAAGATCGCCAATCTAGTTTACAAAGGGTCATAGAAAAATTGTTCCTTATCAGTGGAAGTCTGGAGAGATAAGCTTCAAAAAAATGTTACAATACAGGGGATCATGATTGCGTCTCCAGCCATAACTAAATTATATGTTTGAGACAGAGTACCAAGAAATTTACCTCAAATCTAAGTTTGGAAGTAGATTTTTTGGCAAGTTATTTTAGTACAGTACAGTAGTAACTTCTATTTTTTAGGTTTGCTGCAAATTTGATTATTTTATTGTATTTTGTTTGTGTGGGTTAACTGGATTCTTGTTCCTTATATAACTTATTTATAATCTTGATAATGAATTTCATAGGTTCATAGGTTGGTACTTGGTTATCGGCCCTAGGGCCTATATATGCCTAGCCAAACAATTCCCTGGATATTTCTTCCCACAATATTTACTTCCCTGGACCCCTGTCTAGCAGGGTGACTGACGTGATCCCCGGGATGAATTTCCTATCTCCCATCCAATTGTCAAGGTTCCTTTTGAAGAGGACCAAGGAGGCACTCTGCTTGACATGTACGGGCAGTCTATTCCAGAGTCTGGGGAGTCTCTGGGTCAGGAACCTATCACTCCAGCATGTTTTGTTCATTGTGATGACAAGGTTTAGATCCATGGAGCATGTGGCTCTGAAGGATTGGGATTTCTTTAAGTGGAGCATGTCCAACAGCTCAGGGTTTGACATGGCCTTGTATATTAAGCAGAGATTGCCTCTGAGTCAAATATGATGACTGTGATATTAAGGTGGAGCTTAGGGTTAAAGTGCCCAGGATTTACTTCTGTTTCTCCATAAAATTGGTCATTCTAAAAAGATAGTATTATGGTATTGTTTACTGGGATTAAGTAAGAATTTGTTTTATTTATATAACTAGACTGATTATTTTGTAAGTATTTGTATTTGGGATGATGACTGCATTGCTATCTATACATTATAATAGATAATTATGTATACTAACTCCGAGATCACACAATCCATGTGGAAGAGGACATTTTAACCAAACTGTGTCAACAATATAGATGCTGACCTAACTAAAATGAATGCAATATCTGTCTATCTATCTATCTATCTATCTATCTATCTATCTATCTATCTATCTATCTATCTATCTATCTATCTATCGCAGAGTTGTTTCAATGCAATAAAAACACACAAAAGAAAACACTAATAAAAATTAACAACAACCAAAATAAAAGTACAATGTCCGTATTACAGTGTTTAACATTAACAAATCCCTCAATAGATAATTTTTACATGAAAAATTAAAGATTTATAAAACCAATTAAAATCAAATAAGAAATTAAGTAATTAACTATTTGTGGCTAAATCATGCAGAATAGCAATTTAAGTATAGTCTTATAGAGCTTTTTGAAATAAAACACCCAAGTTTGGATAAGTGCATACCAACTTTATCAGTGTCAGTAGTGCATGATGTACAGGAAGTACAGTGGTATTTTTTCAACCAATCATGTTGTAGCAGCAGTGATATGGGAAATGGATATGAAGATAAAAAGAAATTAACAAGATAGCAGTGGTGCAGTGCCTAAGACTGATGCATACAGCAATTAGAATATGGAACCTAACGCATCATTGGATGAAAGAAGGCCAAATGCTCCTCAGAGCATCTCTTATAATATCATTGCATCCTTGGGAGTAGCAGCCTGTAATAGAAAGCTGTTTGTTTTGACTTGGGTGTTTCCTTTTGGGACTCAGCACACCAAATAACAGTGGATCATGACAGCTTTGTCACTATACAGGGATAAAGCCCTGACTGCAACCCAGCTGACCTGAGTTTGATTAGTGGTTCGGGTGCCTTTTTAAGCTAGCGTGTGGGAGGAGATGGAGAAAGAGGCGGGGCTGTAGGTGTGCATCCCTAGGCACATTTTCTGCAATAAAACTATCGGTGCTGAACAGATTCATATAGAAGCTAGGGGTTTGCCTAGGTGAGTTGTGCACAAGTGAGTTTGCATAAACTATAGTAGAGACTACATATTTGTTATATATCTAATATAGTGCAATATATCTTTAAAATGCATGGATAATGATGTCACTGATGAAAGGGGGGGCAAAGCATGTGACTGGATGCCTTAAACTTGAAGTGTATTATAAGTGTATGTTTTATTGGTGTGTGTTACTAAGGTCTGAAGAAGCCATGTTGATGCGATGAAAGCGCTTACCTGAATAAAGTACGATTTGGTTTTATATGTTCGCTGTGCTTCGTTTTGCCTATAAGTATTTGATTTTACTGTGTTATGGTGCATATTACTATGGCAATATGTTTACCTGTGGACTACTTTTATTTTGTTACTGATTATTGTAAAGAAGTTTAGTGCTCTTTCATTTCAGTAAAGAGATGTTTGCAAGGAATTCAAGATACATAATGAAGAGAGTTATACAATTATGTAAGAAGAGAGATTTTTAGTACTGCACAGATTTGTAAAGAGTTCAAGAGACATATTGAAGTAAGTTATAAAATTACATAACAGGGGAGGGGAGATGTGTATAGCAGGATAGTGGTAATAGCATGTGACAAAGAGTGTAGTACAAAATTAGTTCTGTTTAGGGTGCCTGTTCCAAACTGGTGTATCTGGAAGGTTTATACAGGAGATGAAAGAGAGGGGGAGACAGGTGAATGGGGGCAGTTAGAATAAGAGAGCAAGATGAGAAGTGTTGTTTAAATGAGTGTGAAAAGGGATGTATTAATTCAAGTGCAGGAGGGAAAGTTGAAAGGGGGTTTGATTCAAGCAGAGGAGGGAAAAATTCATGATAAATAAGAAGCTTGTATATAGTCATAATGTTTGTGTTAATGTGCATGTGTGTACTAGTGGAATACACCAGCTAAGCCACGGTGAAAAGATACATTGTATCACAGCTCAAGCTGTTGCAAAAAGAGGTATAAAGCATTCAGAATTCTATCGGCAACTGCTTTATTCCCTCTGTTGTGGGGTATAATAAAACCAAACACAAAATTCCCTCTTCATGGCAAAACTATTTAGCTATGGACACAGATTACAAGATATGAAAAGCAAATTGAACTAACACTTGCCTTGCCTTTATCTTGCAGATTCATGTGAAGGAGTGGACTGTTTAAGTATTACAGGAGGAAATTAAAAAGTAATGTTTAATGAAGTGAAGAATAACGATTAATGAGTGACCTGCTATTATAAGTCTTATGGAAAGAACAGACCACAGTATTTGTATTTCTTTTCTGGACTTTGACAATTGATTTACTGTTAAAAAGATAAAATAACTACTGTATGCCAGGTTTCAACATATAAAATCCTTACCTTTGTACTACAACATCATCAGTTTGAAACTGTCTTCAGGTTATGTCTACATTATATTTAATTATTACTATTCCAGGATTTGGTGACTTAACATTCTTTTAATTCAGCTGAAACATATGCAAAATATGGGCTGGGCAAAGCAGGGAGAGGCACCACATGCCTGACATACAGCCTCATTGTTGTAGACAAAATTAGTACTAGCTGTTAGCACATCTAGGTAATCACCTGGATAAGGAGGAGGAGGAAGATCAAAGGCCAAGAAGAAAGCTCCAAACAATCCCAAAAATGGGGGCAGTGGTCATGGGGTCATGGAAAGCAGAAAGAAAATAAAAGAAAAGAAAAGCTGTGATGCATAGAGACACAAAAAGTAGCTCAAGCATGGTAGTGGAGGTATGAAAGAAAGCAGAAACAGTAAATGTTAATGCTTGCAATATATAGGTTCATAGGTAGGTACTAGGCTATCAGCCCAAGGGCCTAAGTAAGCCTAGTCAACAAGGTTCCCTGGCTAACGCCACCCAAGAAAGTTATTTTCCTGTGCCACTGTCGAGCAGAGACACAGACGTGATTCCCGGGGTGTATTTCCTATTTCCCATCCACTCATCAAGATTTTTCTTGAAGAGTGCTAATGAAGAACATTGACATAGATGGGTAGCCTGTTCCAGAGTATGGGAAGTCTCTGGGACAGGAATCTATCCCTCCAGCATGTCCTGTTTATTGTGGTGACAAGGTTTAGGTCCCTAGAGTGTGTAGCTCGGAGGGATTGGGATTTCTTTAGGTGTAGCATGTCCAACAGCTCTAATAAATAATATATAATATATAATATAAAGTTAAAATCCCCAGAAGAGGTCAGAAAGTTGCTGCCTGGAGACAAGCAGATATTTAAGGGCAATAATACACCCTTCTGACATTGTGTGTAGCTCTGTTGAATGTTAGAATAGTGTTCTCTAACAACATATACATCTCTTACGAAGCAATGCAAAAAGTAAGTTAAAAATCCAGAATATGGGATTTCTCTATAGAGGGAAAGTCCCAAGACAGTCATATTGTTAGAAATCCACATTAATCTTTATTCAGCAATTGTAAAGAGGGTAGCAGGCTGGGAAGAGTTGCAAATATTGAGCAAGATAGCTAAATGTCCAGGAGAATGTGATGCATAAGTGTTTGCTACATCATTCCACTGTTACTGTTGCAAATGTAGGAAATATAAAATGTATCAAGATGGCAATGGTAGACTCAGAGGGTGGAGATTAAAGTGTTACAAAGTTTGAGGAGGAGGATGCTTAGCTAATAAGGGCATTGTGTACTTCTGAAGCTATGGAAATATTCCTGTGTTAACATCTTTCACACTGACATATGTAACCTGTAATTTTAATAACAGCACAACCACTTCTGTATGATATATAAACACTACTCACCTTTTTACCTATTGTTATGAAATTTCAAGAAATCAGGGAAAGGCAGTGGAATCTATATTCCCCAAGGGAAAGTATCCAGTTCAGACTGATATATATATATATATATATATATATATATATATATATATATATATATATATATATATATATATAGTTTAGCTACTATAATTTTGGTTCATCCAGTCCTGACTTTAATGTCCATATGCAGATAACTGTGGTAACTCGAAATTTACTACTTGCCCTTTTTATTCTATCATATTATCATCAGATATTTTTATATGGTTGATCATAATCTGATATGGCCAGAAGACCGAAAGGAAGAGTTATCATGCAGTTCACAACAGTCACTCAGACTGGGTTTTATGCTTAGACAGGTTGATACCAAACACGTCATTATATTCTATTCAATTCTCCTGACGAGGGAGGAGCAAAGAGAGACAGTAACTTCCTTAGACCTGGAGGAATGCCATTGCCGATTAATCTGGCAAGATAAAAGGATTTCCTGACCACAATGAATACATGATAATCAAAAGATAGCTCATTTTCAACAAAAATGCCCAAGTCCTTAATGCCTGAGTAAGCCTTTAAAGGAGTACCACATATGCAGTAAGTACATGGGTGCTTAGTTTTGCTTAAGGACACAATAGTGCATTTCTATGCATTTCGTTTTAGGCCATGGTCCAGGCACCACTCATTGATGCATGGTTGCCCTTTCTTAGTAAACTTGATGTCAGCTGGGGAGTTAATGACACCTCCAGTTTGTAGTCATGTTCAGATACAGGTCCTTGATGTCAGCCTTTATATCAGAGAAGTAAATGCTAAAGAAAAGTAGTAATAAGATCCATGGGGACCCTGCTGGGAACTACTCATTTAAAATAAAAGTGCATACCTCCTACACTAACAGATTTGGTTCTGCAAGTCATCCAGATGCTACCAATTGAGTAACATATGCATTTACATTTGGGTCGATTAGCTTGTCGATAATGCCAGAATGTGGGATAGTATCAAAGGCCTTGGCCAAGTTCAAGCAGGCAGTAGAAACTGATTTATCTGAGTCTCATACATCAGTGACATGCTCAAAAACAAACCCAAACAGGTTTGTATACTGCCAGTGTTCATAGGTTCATAGGTAGGTACTAGGCTATCTGCCCGAGGGCATTTATAAGCCTAGCCAGAGTGTGTCGGCTTTCGCCACCCCATTGATTAATTAACTGATCCTCTGTCAAGTATGTATTTTCTGTTACCCATTAACTCATCAAGGTTTCTCTTGAAGAGTGTTAGTGAGGGGCTCTGCCTGATGTAGTTTGGAATTTTTTTCCAAAGCATGGGGAATCTCTGTGACAGGAATCTATCCCTCCAGCATGTTCTATTTATTGTTGTGGCAAGGTTTAGTTCACTAGAGCACATGGCTCGCAGTGACTTGGATTTCTTTAGGTGGAGCATGTCCATCAATTCTGAGTTGGACATGACTTTGTAAGTCAGGCAGAGATCACCTCTGAGTAAGCGATATGCCACTGAGTACAGCCGGAGTTTTTTCAGTTGGGCTGCATAGGACATATGTTTGAGGCCAGTAATCCTCTTGGTGAGGTACTTTTGTGGTCTTTCCAGCTGTTGGAAGTGTCTTGTGAGGTATATCTCAAATGGGGCATTGTACTCTATGATGGGTCTAATGAGTGACGAGTAGATGGGCACTACAACCTCTTTATTTCTAGATGCAAACTCTTTAGTAATTAGATGGGCCACATGGATTTCCTAACTACTTTGGCAATATGATTGTCAAAGGAGAGATTACTATATACCTGGGGCCACAGATCTCTTACTACCTTTTCTGTATTAAGGGGGCTGCCACCTATGTGGTAATTTGTGGGTGTTTTGTTTTTCCCAAATGGGATGACTATGCATTATTTGGCATTTAGCTTGAGGCTATGACTTTGACACTAGGTGTCCATCTCAGTAAGGCCCTTTTGGAGGATGTCTGTGTTAGCCAGAGAGTCAATTATGGCTCCCAGTTTGCAGTCACCAGTGAACTTGGTTAGCCACAGTCCTCCTGTGTTTGCCTGTACTTCTGAGAAGTATATTCCGAACAGTAGGGGTCCCAGGACCAAGCCTTGTGGGACACCACTTGTGACTGGTTTAGAGTTGGACCTGGAGCCTGCTATTTTTACCATGTGAGTTCTGTCTGTAAGCCAGTTGGCAACCCATCTTATGATGTAGGGGTTTATGTTCAGGCTGGTGAGTTCTTCTGTAATACCCGAGTGGGGAATGGTGTCAAAAGTCTTGGCGAGGTCAAGGTAGGCTGTGTGAACCACCTTTCCCTTGTCTATGACCTTGGTGACTGTCTTGAAGAAGTCAACCAGGTTTAGTAAGCATGATCTGTCCTTAACAAAGGGGTCAGGTCAAGTGTTTGGAGGTTCCCAATGTCTTCGTTAATGAGTTCCATGATGATGCGCTCCATAGCCTTGCAGACTAGTCAGGCTTATGGGGCGATAGTTACCAGGGTCAGTTGTGGCCCCTCCTTTCTGGAGAGGAATAACTGTTGCTGTGTGCCATTCTATGGGCATATAGCCTGTGGAGAGGCTGTGGTTGAACAGCGTCTTTAGGTGGGGGGTTAGTTCATTCTGTAGTTCGTGCAAGATGCAGCCTGGGACACCATCTGGTCCCATTGACGCTGTGTTTTTGGCTTTTGAAAGGGCTGTTTTCACCTGTGCATCTGTGATTTTTGGGACACTGCACTTTTGGAGGTGAGAGGGGGGTGAAATTTTCACTGAATCTATCTGCCAGGATGTTGGCAAGATCAGTAGGTTCAGTATATTTTACGCTATTTTGCATTAGTTCAGTGCATATCTGCATATTGTGTTAATAAATTCCATAATGTTTATTTATTTTTTATTATTTGTGAATTAACATTTGATTACAGGGAAAGTTTGACTAGATAGGAGCCCATTTTCAGTGGAGGCCCAGGAACACGGTATTACAAAACATTTTAAGAATAACAATTTTACAGTGATTAAAATAATACAAAAAAAAAAAAAACAAATACAGTTTAATAATTATGCCAAATTAGACATAATATAAAAACATTGATTAAGAATAGATACAAGTTATATGACAATTTTTTAATAGTTAGAGAAATTTTAGCTAGTTCATAGAGAAATTAAAGATAAGTTAGTATGATACAAACAGGAATCACAAAACAAAGTGAGGGAAAAGCAGGCTTATGGTATATTTAGAGAGAAAGGCAGGGGCAAGAAATTGAGACAAGGGCAAGAGTGAAGAAGGGAGGGTAAACTGATGTAAGGTATGAACAGGTATCTTGCATTCTATTGCTTTGCTGGTGAGGTTTATAGGTCTATAGTTTCCAGGATCAGTAATGGATACCCCCCTCCCCCCCATGCAGCAGGATGGCTAATGCAGTTCTCCATTCCTCTGGCACTGAATCCAACTGACTTTTTAAGTATTTGCTTTTGTTTGTGAGTTCTTTGCTGACCTCTTTCAGTTTATATCTATATGATGGGGTATTAGGTTTGTTTTATAGGCTATACGTTTCTTCCTGTTTTTTTTTTATACTAGATTTCCAACATTGGAGTTTATTCCTGAACTTGGCATTGTATTTATGTGTTATGGGATAGATGCCTCAATGCATGATTTGAAGTGTGAATAGAAATTATTATTTAAGTGTGGACAGTGTTCAAATTTCATCAGGTCATCTGTTAGCAGGATTACATTTGCATAAGACTACTCTCCAAAGACAGAAAAGTTTTGAGGTACATCATGTCACAGCCTCATAGTGAGTGGTCAGTTTTTACCAGTAAGATGGTAACTTTAGGTGTTGATTATAGCTTGGCAATACTGGTAAGAACCAGGCCAATACTTTTGAACCCTTAGTTGAGTCTAGATTCAGTTGGTCAAGTTTAGCTAGAATTAATGAAGTCCTGGAGTCTTTGTGTGTATTTATTTAAGGTAGTGTGGGCTTCACAGTTAATGGATAAATAGTTAAAGTTGCCCAGTGTTAGACTTGATAGGTAGGGATATCAGTTTGTTTAGATATACCTCAGGGACAGCACATGACATGGCTATGATATGTTATGAAGTTCTATTTTCTGTGAAACGGCTATAAAGTTTGTGGTCATTGTCCATTGTTAAGAGTCTAGAGATGAGATGGCTCCTTAGGAATATAGACACACCCCCTCCTACAACGCTGTCATTTCCTGCATTAGGTCTGAAAGAGTGGTAGGTGCGGAAACCCTGCACTCTGTGGGGTGCTATCACTGTTCTGAAACCATGTTTCAATAACTACGCAGATATCTACATTTTCAAGCATTAAGAATTCATGTAAAGGAGACCAAGTTCTTGTTTAGGCTTCTGGCATTGAGCAGTGCTACCTTTATACAGTTTTGACTTTGATCATCCATGTGGGTGATTTGAGTGGACTGAATTCCCTAAAAATGGCAAATAAATAAATAAATAAAACTTAAGACATGCAACATTAAATTAGACCAACATCTTCATTAAATTATTAATGGTCACAAATTACAAAATGATGAAAACAAGTAGTTTCTTTCTGTAACTGATGAACAAATTAAATTCAGACTAAATTTATCTGAAGAGGGTAGCATTACAGAAAAGGTTTTTCTAAAGTAAGATGTAGGTTAGGTGCAAGATGTAGGTTAGGGGCAGGGTTAGAATATGCTAGTAAGGATGGGCATGGGGAAATACCCATCTTACTTATTAATGCTAAACATAACACTAATCTTGCCCTTGGTCTAACCCCCATCCCTACAGCTTATCTTGGAAAACATTTCCCTATCACTACCATTATATAACAGACTCAAGAAACATGTCACAGACAAAAACAATCATGTACACCACTAACCTTATTGTCTTTCTTAAACCTTATTCTAATCCTAACAAGTAAATACTCACACACACACACACACACACACACACACACACACACACGCACACACGCACAGACACACACACACACGCATACACACACACACGCACACACACACACACACACACACACACACACACACACACACACACACACACACACACACACACACACACACACACACATAAAATGTCCTCTCCTCATGCTGAAACTTCCTTTCTATCTGAATCTTTCTGGTATTGAGACCCAGAGAGAGAGCATACTTACCTTCCAGTCAGACATACTCCACAAACATCAGAACATATGTACAACACTAGATCTGTCTCTTTGCCTAGACCTTACTCTAACCTTAACCTACAAACATCGGCATACACATTCCCTCCCCTAATGCCACAATAGTCAGTACAGCAAAATCTTTGGGCATTCAAATCAAAACCCAACACATACATTCCTTAATTGCACTTTTACCTTTCTAGGTTGACGACACATCTCCACTTGACCAAGTATTCACTGAACTGAATGTTTGCACATGTAACTGTGTCATCCAAAAAATTAGTTGACAGAGTGAATGTTATCCAACAAAATAATATAGTCAGCCTGCACATAGCAGTCATTCTGTTTAAAGTCTGGCAGTTGGGACAAAGGCTTAAGGTTGTGAACTGCATGTTCTGGGGAGCAGGGTTTGATTCTTTCATCTGTCATTTGCTTCCTATGTGACCTTGAGCAAGTCAGGTAACTAGAAATTGCTGCTGGATTGCTGTGTGTCTGGTGGACCTACCTAACAAATGGGTATTATTATTATTATCTTAAGCTTGATTCTGTCAACTAAATGCCCCTTGTCTGATCATTTCTGAAACCACTTATGATTATGCAGTGAATGATGAATCATGTACATCACAGTTTTTACCTCAACTCCTTAATTCAATAACATAATTATCTATAGAGTCATTGGGATGCTACACTCTCATAAAAAGCAAATTGGAATATATAGCAGATTTGTTCTTGGCTCACTGCAACTCATTAACTTCAATCTCATGACAGCAGTTTTGAGTCTTTCACTCCCTTGGAACTCAAATATATTATAAAACTTTCAGGTCTTCTACTTTTGTGACATGCCATAAAGAATAAATCAGATTTCTGGGCTACAATTTCTGCTTATCAGCAAAATTACCCTGAAGCAAAAGGTTTTATCCATATGTCTTTATTTATATTGGTTTACTGGGATTGTACACTGATCAACACTGATCATTTTCAGTCACAGCCTAGGTGACATCATCTCATTTAATACATGGTTAACAGAAGATATTGATGAATACAAGTGTTTTCACAATAATATCCAGCACCTAGAATAAAAAACATATCTCACACACTTATTATAAATGAGGATGCAAAATTTACAAGAGTTGTACTTCCTAGAACAGAGTTGCACTATTATTGAAACAAAATGTTATTTTCTACAATGTCTGACACCATAACATGTTTGGTAATCAGAGTGACTTATGAAGCAGACAACATTGCCTCCAGAAAAAATAAGTTATACCAACCCTGTACTCTTCCCTTATGAGGCCAAAAACTGAGTACAATGCTCCTTTTGGTATGCACGTTTCCAAGAAGCTGCAGCAACTGGAGAGACCACAAAGGTTCCTCACAAGGTTAGTTCAAAGTCTTCAGCATCTGTCCTATGAGGATCGCCTGAAATCATTGTCACTTTATTCTGTTTCATACAGACTCCTCAGAGGCGATCTCTGCCTTACATATAATGCAATTTCTGACCCTGTTTTATTGGAAATGCTGCATATCCATAAGTCAAATGTTACATGGGTTACTCGATCTAATGGCCTTAACCTGATATGTGACATTAATAGAACCTGCTGGAGGGACAGAATTGTCTCCCAGAGGTTACCACACCTTTGCAACAGACTCTTGCTTCATGTCAAGCAGAGCACCTAATTGGCCCACTTCAAACGCAATCTGGACAATTGGATGGGTAACCATAAATTCACCCCAGGGATTCCACCTATGTCCCTCTTAGGCAGGGTGACAGGTGCTGATCACGGAAATAAGGGTACAACTTGGCTAGACTTGTAAGGGCCCTAGGGTAATTAGCCTGGTAACCTATGACCCTATGAACATGTGGCTATTTTCCCTGTTAAAGGGATACACATTATAATATCGTCACACTTGATCACGTCCACATAATCTGACATTCCTGTCCTTTTTTTCCTTTTCTCTTCTCTTGCTTCTCTTCTTTTCTCTCGACTTTTCAGTATCCTATCAACAGTGTCACATACTTTATTTTTGAATCTACTTAATCTTATATATAGTTTTGTCAAATTAAACTTTTTTCTAGTGAAGGCAAATGCTGTCAATGTAAGTCTTAGGCTTGGAGTGTATTTATCCATAGCTGTTTTTGTTTTACTCGCTTGTGATGTCATCATGTGCCAGAGGAAATTCTGGTTGTCTAAACCTCAGAAAAAATAGACATTCCTTACATCCCGCCAGTTCATGCACCTGTGAGGTGATGGCTTGTGCTAAGTCAGTAGCACTCATCAGGACTTAGCAGAGGGCTGAAAGTTCCTACCAGAATCAGATCATGATCAAATGGGGCCCGAGGCAGGGTAATGGATTGCCCGCCACACACAGCAGTCCTCACCACATTATAAGCATGCCCCCAACCAATCCACTGACCCATTATTTGGCTATTTCTCCCCATTTCCCATAAACACTGTTCAGACCTGTCAATGTACATACTATTTCTTCTTCTACAATGATTCAAGATATTTGGATTTAATTTAAAACTATTTCAAATTTTATAGCGCAAACACTGATAGCCATTTGGAAAACAAAACAAAACAATACAGTCTCATAATGAAAACAGACTTAGCATGAGCAATAAACCTTTGTACCCTTGAAATGGCATTAAATCCCTCATGCAAAGAAAATGCAACCATTGCTACAGAACCAAACAAACAGATTGATTTATTAAGTTCTAGCACCTCAGACAAATGCCTTCCAAGAGTACAAATCAAGTTTAAAAACCACACTCTTAAAAATAATCCTATATATTAAAAAAAAATCACACATAATTAACACATAATTACCGTTCCAATTAAGTACTTCCAATTGCATTCATTATTTAACCATTCTGGAACCAAGATACCAAATTTTAAAATATACGCAGTTTCTTTATATAATAATTTCTCTTTAAGAGACCTTAATTCATCCATTTATTTGCTCTTGTGTGGTTTTGCACTATTCAAAGAAAATGCGTCTGGACAGTGGCAGATTAAGTTTACATTTGAGATGTTTTCAGACCATAGACCCCTTGCACACATTTTTTAGGACCATGCATACATGCATGTGTTCTTTGATTCACCTTCCCGATGGCATTAAATTATATTCCTTGTATAATACAGCATCACTTGTTAGAGTGAGTTTTAAATTTGTAGTTTTGAACATTTTTGCAGTAAGCAATGAAACAAAATGCATGAGCCAATAATGACAATGCCACCCACTTCTGAACATTTCAACCATAAAAGGCCACTCAGACTTCATACAATCCATCAGTATCAGTCTCTGCAGAAGTAAAAGCCATCTGAATAATTCCATATTAAAGATATCTTTAATTAATTAAGACATTGCTGATGCCAAACAACTTTACGTTTTGGTGTTTCATCTACAAATTCAGTATCTGCTGCCCTTGAAGAATAAATTGCTTGTATTACATAAAAAAATGGTAAACTGATAATATTGCAATAGGGAATGGATGGCAGACTGAAAACAGGTTCATAGTTACTAGATCCCTCACCCAAGTGAGGACACACCAAGGAGTGCTGCACCACCACCCCTTAAAACACACCACAGAATTAACAATCCATGTATATGGTGTGGGAATAGAACCCACAGCCTTCTACTTCAAAGTCAAGTATACAACCTAGTGTGCTACTAATACTGCTTTTAAGTAGTTTAGTACCAACACTGTGGAGTGCCTTCTGTGTGGAGTCAGCATGTGCTACCCGCGGTCGAGTGGCGTTCGAAAGACATGCATGAATGGGCTTGCCTTCGTTGATGGTTGTGCATCAGGCTGGCAACTCAGCACCATAAAAATTGACTGCCAATCATTAGCAGACCGGAGATCCACTGTGGCGACCCCTAACCAGGAAAAGCCGAAAAGACAAACAACAAACTGATGACCATTTCCTGAAAAAATAGCTGCACATTGAAAACAGACTTAGTATGAGCAACAATAAATATCTCTTCCCCTGAAATGCACAGTTCCTTGAAAATGCACTTAAACTCAAGAATTCTTTAGAAACAATCCACACTCCTGTCCCTCAAGATACAAGGAACGTCCAGCACAGCACAAAATCAGTCGTCAAGATGTAAAAACAAGGAAATTTTATTATAAAAAGACTATAAAAACATTAAGCGCTTTCATCATTCAATGACTTCATCAGAACAAATATACCTACGTTTCACAACACTTATATATACACTTCACATCACATGACACACAATGATTAAATCACCTGACATAATTAATTACAATTAAAAATTAGAAATGCTGGACCTAATTTTCAAAAGCTGTTATTCTCCCTCCCCTAGAAATTTCCTGACTCAATTGTCTGTAAACAACAAGTCTGATAAGCATTTGGATATGCAGTCATGCTCAAATTCCAAGAATATTACGCAGATTCCTAGCAAAAATTCCCGGGATTAATGTCATAATAATATACACACTTATCAAGACTATCTCAGACATGTTGATAAAACCTTCAATGCCACAAATAAATTATTTGTTATTTGTTGTTAAATATAAGGTCTTGATTACCCAGAATTGTCTAATATGGGTTTGATAGAAATATGGTCATTTATTCCTGGGTACACTGAGGTGTTAAGTCTAATTTGCCACCTAACTTCCTTTTCACTGACCACCTTTTTAATGTCACCCCCTCTCACATTGCCCTTAACCAATTCCAATATACCGAATTTAAATGTCGAACAGTTCCTACTATTTTTCAGGTGTTTCCAAAGGGCATTATTCTCATCATTTTTCCTAATACTATAGTAATGATCATAGATCCTGTTACGTAAACACCTTATTGTTTTACCTACATAATAGCAGGAACAGTGGGTACATATGGCCAAATATATTAGATTTTTTGTCCTACAATTCCCCTTACAAAAAACAATCTTTGTTTTATTGTAGTTTTGTAGAATAGTAGTTGTACCATCAAAAATATATTGACATTGCTGGCAAGTGCCACATTTCTTAGTACCACCACTGTCCCTACCTATAATTGTGTCATATTTCTTTTCCAACAATAATTTCATGTTAGAACCGTTCTTGTAAACAAAATTTGGCTCTTTCCCCACAACACTCATTACACTACAGTCTGCCTTTAAAACTGTCCAGTTTCTCTGAATAATATTTTTAATATCTCTACTGTGTGATGAGTGCTGTATAACACATGCCTTTTTGTATTTACTATTGTCAAAATCAGTGTTAATTGTGGCAGTATTCAATCCTATTTCTGAGCCAAACCCTGATCCCAGTAGGGGTTTGTACTTAGTTCCCCATTGCTTCCTCACATACTCACTAACATCAACTATCATTCCCATAGGGTACCCCCTCTCAATGAAAATATTTTTTACCTTCCTCAATTCCATCTCCAGGTCATTGGCATTAGATGTCATCCGAGCCACCCGGATGCATTGCCCTTTTATAATATTCCTTTTCTGGGCCCAAGGATGGTTGCTGGAAAAATGCAAATAGGAATTACTAAAAGTATTTTTCCTATATATGTTTGACTTAAATTTCCCATCCTGTATTGTTATTCTCACATCCAGATAGGGGATAGATACCTTGTCCTTATTGAAGGTGAATTTAAAATTTTCACTACAAGAATTTAGGTAGCCAAAAAACTTATCTAACTCCTCAGTGTTACCCTTCCAAAGTAAAAAAATATCGTCCAAAAAACGAAGGTAGCAAGAAATATACTTATACCATTCAGATCCAAAAATGTACTCCTTTTCCCAGTCGAATACCACCAAATTAGCGTATATGGGGGCTGCCCCCATCGCTACCCCCTTGATCTGTTGGTGGTATTCTCCTTCATAATAGATATAATTATGTGCCAAAACAGTCTCCATAAATTCCAATATCAATACATTTTTATCTCCAGGCACCGATCCAAGGCCGTGAATACTCTCATGAAATCTGACCAAACCTTCTTCTTTGGGTATGTTCAAAAATAGATCAATAACATCGATGGTTACCAACCATTCAACCCCTTCGGCCAACCCTGGTTGCAATCTACCTAGGAAATCCCAGGAATCGAATACCAAATGGGGAATTTTCCTAAGTGTGGGTTTGAGCCATTTGTCAATAACCTTTCCGAAAGGAAAGGTCTTGGCCTGACTCCCCGAAATGATGGGCCTGAATGGTGGATCATAAATGTCCTTATGGACTTTAGGTATACCAACAATTGTCCCTATAATGGGGTTCTCAACTTTCAAAAACTTGTATAAATCAATTCCAATTCTTTTTTCCAATAATAGGTCCTCTAACAACATGTCCACCTTATGATACCCGGTGTGAACTTCATTCCTAGAAGAAATCACATATTTTCCAGAGTTAAGCAACAAACCCATAATTTTGTTCTTATAATCACTAGCCGGGTAAAGCACTACCCCGCCCCCTTATCTGGTTTCATAATTCGGATTTTTTGATCTAACTGCAATTATTTCAATATCCCCTGTTCTTCCTTAGTTAAATTATACCTCATACAGGTCTTCCTCCATTTGCTATATTTATATATATCACTTATAACCAGTTTCTCAAAAGTGTCTAAAAGACTATTGAGGGGTGGCGTGTATGTGCTTTTGGTCCCAAACTCCTTACGTTCCTTATTCATACCATCATACTTCACACTAAGGTTAAGTTTCCTTACATATTTCTTTATGTCAACTATACTATCTACCAAATTAAATGTCCCATAGGGTATAAACTTCATCCCCTTAGAAAAAAGGGTAAAATGTTCTTTTTTAAGTTCCACTTCCGTGAAGTTGTAGATATAGAAATTGTCATAAGAACTAATAATTTCATTAACCTTAACAATCCCTGAAAAATGGTCCATTGGGGCAGGCCTGGGTGTAATATTTACCCTCTCCCCATTCTCCCCGAATGGCCTTCCCTTTCTTGATGGTACCTCCTTTGGTCCCCCTCCCAGTCCTGTTCTCTCTCTAAAAAATCCTGATTATGTGATTGATTTTCATAGTTGTTAAAGTCATTGAAATTTCCCCTATAATGGTTATACGACCTAAGTCTCTGGTTGTTTCTTGAATACCCTCTAAATTGCCCCTTCCCTTTAGGTGTTTTATACTTGTCATTATGATTGTTATCATACCTCTTCTCCCACCTGTATACATCACCCTTTTTGTACTGCTCCAGGTCACGGTTCAGCTTGTTACATTTACGTTCAAATTGCTTATCTATAACGCCTGCAACCCAGTTAAACTGTGATTCATAATACATTTCACATTCATCATATAATAAATCATGAACAATGTTGTTATTAAGTTCATCCAGTTCAGTCAACAAAATACATATGCGTTGGTCATTGCACCCAATAATAAATTTCATGAAAGAAAAACCAAAGCCATCAAATAATTTGGAACATTCTTTTTTACTGCTTTCGTCCAGTATAACACCCATAGGGATCTTAAAAAACCTAAGCCCCATGGGTACAACACCCTTATCAAGACATTTTTTTAAAATAATTATTGTCCAATTGAAGGCTTTTTAAAACCTTAAGCTTTTTGCCAAACAGAAAAATAGTATCTTTCAAAGTCTGTCCACCAATTTCACCTCCGTTGCGTTTATTTCCGACTGCACACCTCCCAGTGTCCCCAAACTCATGTTGACCCTCCAAAAAAGTATTGTAATTGAAACGCCTTTCCCCATGCCTCTCCCCATGAGTGGGGTGAGTAGAGGGCTGTTTAACAGTACCTTTTTCTTTTTCATACGCTGCAAATGCATAAGTTTTTTCCGGAACAGTTCTTTTTGGCCTCGCTCCAGATAGATTTAATTCCCCTTCCGATCCATTCCTACTCACTCCCAAAAGGTTTTTCGCCTGTCCAATTTCCACAGAATGCGATCTATAAGAAGCTGGTTTATCTGACTCACTACCATCCGTGCGAGTGCCATGTTGCTCCTCACAGCCCTCTCGTCGACTCCCTCCACGTGTTGACGTCACAGGTTTGGCGTTATCTGCAGTCAAGTTCGGTTGAGACATCATCTCAAGCAGTCTCGTCAGCTCACCACGCATTATGGCCATTTCAGTCTGCAATCCCCTTATCTCGTCTCGTCTAGGGGAGAAAATCGATGGTAATTCGTCAAGCGAGTCCATACTCGCTCCACCACTAAGTAAAATCCAATCACTAGGAACAGTCCACTATTAAAACAATCCACACTCCTGTCCCTCAAGATACAAGGAACGTCCAGCACAGCACAAAATCAGTCGTCAGGATGTAAAAACAAGGAAATTTTATTATAAAAAGACTATAAAAACGTTAAGCGCTTTCATCATTCAATGACTTCATCAGAACAAATATACCTACGTTTCACAACACTTATATATACACTTCACATCACATGACACACAATGATTAAATCACCTGACATAATTAATTACAATTAAAAATTAGAAATGCTGGACCTAATTTTCAAAAGCTGTTATTCTCCCTCCCCTAGAAATTTCCTGACTCAATTGTCTGTAAACAACAAGTCTGATAAGCATTTGAATATGCAGTCATGCTCAAATTCCAAGAATATTACACAGATTCCTAGCAAAAATTCCCGGGATTAATGTCATAATAATATACACACTTATCAAGACTATCTCAGACATGTTGATAAAACCTTCAATGCCACAAATAAATTATTTGTTATTTGTTGTTAAATATAAGGTCTTGATTACCCAGAATTGTCTAATATGGGTTTGATAGAAATATGGTCATTTATTCAAGAATTCTTTGCAAAATGCTCTGAAACTCTTAAGTAGTCTGGTAGTTGGTGTAAAGGATTCAGGATTTTGTTTCCTGTAACCAAGGTACAGGGTTTGCACCTGAGCAAGTTAATGTACTAACCTGCCATCCCTAACTAGTTCATTTCACACACACACACACACACACACACACACACACACACACACACACACACACACACACACACACACACACACCTTACTGAAAGGCAGATATGTCCCTGGAATGGACATCCATCTCATCTCATTTGAAGAAGAAAAAAAAACTCCAGAAACTGTAAATTCTGTGTGTGTGGGAAAAGAAGAAGAAACAGCGTCAACAAAAACATGTGTGTGTTGATACATGCTGCTTCACAGTAGAATGACATGTGGTGACACTCACACAGATGTAGAGTGTGTTCCTAAAACACACACACACACACACACACACACACACACATATATATATATATATATATATATATATATATATATATATATATATATATTTATTTATTTTTTTTTTAATTAAAAATTAAGTGTTGTGGCAGTCCTCTGGCCAGACCCCCCCCCAGGCCAATGGGACTTAGGCAACTGCCTAGGTTGCCTAGTGCTGAGTGCGGCTCTGGTTCCTACAAGACCTTTTTGGACAGGTCCCAACTGCCACTGGTATTCAGTGATAATGCTCAGCAGTTACAATCTTTACAAATGAAGGAGACATCAAGACTCCTAATGATCCAGACAAAGCTTCATAGTTTAACACCATGCCCAAATACTAAAGGGCCTGCAACAAAGGTATAAATCAAGTGATGAGTAACAACAAAAAAAGCAGGAAAAAAAAACAAGTTTGGCAGTTGGCTTAGAGGAGTGATGAGCTGTTTCCTGTGGTCTAGTGGTGCAAGGTTTGATTCCCTCAGATTCCATTGCCTAACTTTGTGACTCTGATAATATGTCACTTAACCAGACACTGCTCCTGGGCTGACCCTGAAAAGGGTCCATAGAGATCAGGGCTCCAGCCTGGAAAACAAATACAGTAGAGGAGTACCACTCAGTGACAAGTGACCACATGATTATGTTGATATTATTGACTAGGTGCTTCTTGGCTTTACAATTCTCAGCTATCAGTAAAAGAAACATTAGAAGGTCCACCCAGCCTGCAAAAGTGTATTCTTATCAATGTGATACAGAAAACAAAGCTACAGTTCAGAAACAGAGTGACGTGTAACAACTTGAATTATCTGTTAATGTAACCAAACAAACATTCAATTTACAAAAGTTCACAGCCCATTAGCACTGTTGGTTGAAATAAGTAAAAGAGATGTTTTGCATGAAAGCAGCACTTTCACTAAAAAATGCTAAACACACTTTTATCAGAGATACATTGATCTTCAAGGCAGTAGTGTTGAATAGTACAGGGTGGACGGCACAACGCACCACACAAGCCTTCTCGTCGTTTACATCATGAAAAACATATCTTGTTCATTCTTCCATGTTAGTAGTGACCTTTCAAAAATAGTATGGCTGCATTTCACATGGCGTTATTCTGTGAAGAACCAGGAGCCATGAACAAGAAGTAGCAACCCTTAAGGGACTTGTGGCTATTCCTGACCAGCACAATTCACTTAAGGTACTGTGTAACACTGCTTCTTTCAAGATTCCATAAGGTAATTGTAAGCTAGGGTTAGAAAAACAACTAATGTAGTAACACATACTTTCATCATTACCTGTGTTAACATAAACGCTGAATGCTCACATGAATTATCTTCGTATTTATTTTCTAAAGTGAAAAGCATCTGTAATGTTTAGTTCACCAAACAGACTGCAGAAAGGTGGTAGACTGAAGTGGAGGAGTGGAAATTGGCACACACTCAAAAGTTCACCCACGCTTTCTTTTTTTAATTAAAAAAAAGTCAGATGTTTGACTTCAGGAAAGTTTTGAAGCAAGTATTGCCGCGGGAAAACTTACTTTGCAAGACTATGTAAGAGATATAGACTGAGAGAGAGAAGAAAGAAAAAAAGAAAGAAAGAAAGAAAGAAAGAAAGAAAGAAAGAAAATAATATTTAGTTCAGTTTGTACATTATGCCGTTCGGAAACACCGCGTTACAGAGCTGAATACCGAGACAGCACATTTATGGTAATATACACCACAGATATTAAATGTGATACCCATTCCCAAACAGAGTAAGATGAAATAGCTTGTGTTGACACGAGTAACGTAGGTTTAAAAATGTATTTGTTCCATGCTAGGTGTAATGTCATGTTTGATGAATGGTAATCAAAAGGCCTCACAAGATGAAACTGAAAGGCAGTAACAATTCTTTTCACTTCTAATAAAAACATCAAGAACGTGAACAATCTTCCCTCATGCAGGTTACAGGAAGAAGGTTTTGTTGTCTTTGTTTAATTAAGGTGACTAGGAAGGGAGAAACTCCTTACCTACTGGCAATTGTTTGAGTGTCCATGGGAACTTGCTCCCCCCCCCCCAAAAGACTATAAAATCACAGCTGCTTTACATTAATTTGTAGAGGGGTGGTTGTTTTAAAAACACAGTGACAAATCCTTTGTGTTTTTTTAAATAAAAGGAATTACAAAAAATATATTGATACAAATCTGAGTGAAGAAAGGTTATTTTTGTAAACATCCTACAGCTGTAATTTGGCTGATTAAAATTCCACTTTATTTCCTTAAAAATAAAAAAAACAAAAGTGATTGTTATATACTTATTGATAATCAGGAGGAAGTATTGTTATAATAGTTAAGATCTTTGCCACACTCATACAAGGTACAGGGTTTGATTTTGACCATGGCTATGAAATGTGGGTTGGCATAATGATTCAGGTTTTTGCCGCACAAGCACAAGGCACAGGGTTTGAGCACCACCTTTGAGGGGAAATTTGTTAGGATTAAAATTGTCCACAAAGGCAACTAGCCTAATACTTACTTATGAATCTTAAAAGTTAAATAATGTTAAATGCAAAAGAAATGTTGCTTAATGCAGTAGAAATGAGGGGACAAAGAGAACACCCCAATGCTGGCATTAAATTTCAAGCAAGAATAGCTTGCAGAGATTATATAATGTAACCTAAACAATTGTGCACACTATTAGCTTAAAACAGCTACAAGAAAAATGTACAACAGGCTGTAGGTTGTACAGGAATAAATTCACATAAAGGGAGGCTTGGAATGCCAGTAAAGTAGATCCAGCAGGAAAGATGTGATTCCATAAACTACTCATTTTTTGGGGGTGTTCCAGCTGGCATAACTATGAATTTGCATCCTACTGTGGATGAAGCAATAAACCAAAGTCCCAGCTGAACTGCTTGTAGCACAGGGGGATGTAAAGTATCCCACCACTCTTATTGAAACGAGTAGGGAAAGTACCCCCAGTGCCCTAGCCAAATTTCTCTAGTTACCATGAATTACTACCTTGTGGCTCTCCTGAAAAGTTGTCATTGGCCTAGTGAGACTAACCCGGTTAACAAAAGTGAAAATAAACATGTCACTGTTGTTGTCTTCCCAAGCTAATAGTACTTCAATGTGTACTAAAAGTTAAGGGTCTAAATGAATGCAACTTTCACAATCAACACAGTGGTGTGTTTTTCACTTCTGTATCACTTCATCGAACAAACTATTTAGTGAATATCTACTGGTCAAGCCCTATTTGTTGAAAGATCTATCCTTCGAATGACATTTTAAGTGAAAGTTTTCTTATGGAAAATAACCAGTAGTCCAACCACCGATCCTTACAAAAATAACTAGGTCCCCACAATCTCCTAACTAAATATAACAACTCTGAGATTGCACTACAGTGGGGAAAAGGGCAAATTCACAATGATGGCCCACTGTTCTTTTCCCCTGGGAAATAATTCACTAACACCATTGTTCGACGTATAGAGCTTTCGGCAAATAGAGTTCGACAAACAGGTATTCACTAAATAGTTTGTTCGTGTAGTAAGAATCTTTGTGTTCAACATCTTTGTATCATGTATAGTAAGGGTTAAAATGTGAAACTGCATTGCGTGCAAAGAAATAAGCTAAAATAAGTTGTTTTTCTTGTAAAGAATTTGCTGACCAAAGAGGAATGCACAGATGATACCTTGATCCAGGCACAAGCTTATCTTGTGCCTGACCTCTGACCATCTAAGGCTCAAGGATGTGAATTATAGCCTTGAGTGAAATTCCTTGTCTAGTAACCAGCCACTGTGTACGTGCAGGGAAGAGTATAAAAACCCATGTGAAGTGTACAGAATTTAGACTGCTGACATACCATGTACTTTGTAGCATGTCTCCATGCATGTAAAATAAACCTTTTTGCTTATTTTTATCTGCGTGATTCTTCCAGTATATGTTAAGAGTATTAAAATCTTTTGACATTTCTGGCACCCAAGACTGTGGGGCCACCTCTTCACGGTACGAATCGCATAAGAGGGATGCACAGATGATACCTTGATCCAGGCACAAGCTTATCTTGTGCCTGACCTCTGACCATCTAAGGCTCAAGGATGTGAATTATAGCCTTGAGTGAAATTCCTTGTCTAGTAACCAGCCACTGTGTACGTGCAGGGAAGAGTATAAAAACCCATGTGAAGTGTACAGAATTTAGACTGCTGACATACCATGTACTTTGTAGCATGTCTCCATGCATGTAAAATAAAACTTTTTGCTTATTTTTATCTGCGTGATTCTTCCAGTATATGTTAAGAGTATTAAAATCTTTTGACATTTCTGGCACCCAAGACTGTGGGGCCACCTCTTCACGGTACGAATCGCATAAGAGGGACTGAAAAACCTGTACAGGAAAGGGAGAATGAATCTCGGGCTCCCTTGAATGGAAAGACCTCCGACAAAGAAGTCGTAAGTAGAGGCCAGTCACTCTTAGATTCGATCCATGGGATGGTGACGAACGGGGCGAAAGAACCGCAGAAAGGTAAGCATAACATTTTTTTTTCTTTCTTTTTGTATTGTTCTCTTTTTAAAAAGAACAAAGGGACTAGTCATAAGGGAATTTCTTTTGTTTAAATTTTACAAAAGACTGGTAGAGATCTCAGGAAAAGGAAACAGTTTTTCTTTTAAATAAGAAAAATGGGAAACAGTTTTTCTTTTAAATAAGAAAATGGGAATAGGAAGCAGTTGTTGTGCTAGTAAGGGCTGCTTAAATAAAAGGACTGAAGATAAGGAATATATGTTTAAATTACATCCAAGAGAAAAAACAAAAAAAAAACTTAAAAATACATAAAAAATGAAAGACAAATTATGGATTTAGTGGTAACTTAAATAGATCAGAATGTCAAAATTTGGTGAGAGATCTGCGTAGGGACGCAGGAGGCAATGTTAAAAATCCAGTAAAGGTGGGATTCCCTCAAGCACAGAAATGGTTAAAAGAAGCTAATAAGAGGCATAGGGAACAATTTTCGAATAAGGAAAGTGGTGGCTCGAGTGCAAAAAGGTACATTTTTTGTCCATAAAGAAGATGACGTACCAACTGCATCAGGAATCTTGGCTAAGCGTATGAAAATCCAGGATGAAATGTTGCAGGGAGGGCAAGGGGATTTACATTACTGGTATAGTAATGATCTTATTAAAACAGGACCACAAAGCATGGCGAATGAGTTAACTAACCTCGCTTTGAGCAAATATAGTACGGCTATTCAGTTCCCAGAGGCTGCCAAACAACTACACTGTACAATGTATTACAGGAAAAATGTGGGACCTGATCCCAAGTATGAGGAACAATTTTTTAAACACAAGGTGACCAGGATCCTATTACAAAATCTTTATTGGGACAGGGCAGGGAACTCCGCAGTTACTTGTAGTGTCACAAGAGACATGCAACAGCTTTTTCAAAATGCCTCAATCCCACATGTATCTGTGACTAGGGAAAAACAGACGGCATGGTATATAGTTGGGAAAAAGGTTACCGATTGGTCAAAAATGACACCGGAACAGCTGGCAGGTAAGGGGGTTCAGGTACAGAAGTTAAATTGGGTAACCCAGGTCAGACCAATGGTACATCTTCGAGAAGATCGGTTAACACCGACAGGAGGCATGCCATCCTGACTATGCTTTCTGACCCCACAAAAAGAATTAAAACTACAGTCAGTACCAAAATCCTTATGGTCCCTAGAACAGCACGACATTGGGCTAATGAAAACAGCAGGACAGGTTAAAATAACTCCAAAATCCGATTTTAGACCTCATAAGCATCAGTATCCATTAAGTAAAAAGGCAGAAGAAGGCATTTTTCCAGTGATCCCGGCTCTACTGAGAGCTGGGGTTTTAATTCCATGTACAAATTCACCGTGTAACACACCCTTCTTCCCAGTAAGGAAACCGGATGGGACATGGAGAATGGTACAGGATCTGCAGGCTGTAAATGCTGCTGTAGTGCCAAGGGCTCCTATGGTCCCAGATCCATCTGTTTTGTTAAATGATATCCTTCCCACGGATAAGTATTTTTCTGTTATTGACATTAGTAACGCATTCTTTTCTATTCCCCTACAGGAAGATAGTAGGTTTTGGTTCGCCTTTACGTTTATGAGCAAGCGGTACACATACACACGACTGCCGCAGGGATATTGTGAAAGCCCTACAATCTTTTCGCAAGAAATGTCGACAAACCTGGCACAGTTTCAACCAGAGCATGGCTGTCATCTACTATTGTACGTGGACAACATCTTACTGGCTGCACCCACGGAGGCTGTCTGTGAGTCCGAAACTATTCAGTTATTGCATTTTTTGGCGAAAGAGGGACATAAGGTAAATAAATCTAAATTACAATTTTGTAAAACTGAAGTACGTTATCTAGGCTATACCATTTCAATTGCTGGTAGACAACTAGATAACTGTAGAAAAGAAGCTATTTTACAAGCACTAATGCCCAGCACAAAAAAAGAAATGATGTCATTTTTAGGAATAACAAATTTTTGTCGTAGTTGGATTCCCAACTATGCAGAGGAAGTAAGTCCACTTTTGGAACTTATTTTCGCATTTCCCATGGCAGCACATGATGCGCTGCAATGGACGGATAAGGCAATACAGGCATTTACTAGGGTAAAACAATTGATAGCAGGATCTGCAACACTTAGCTTCCCTGACTATACAAAACCTTTTGTTCAGACAGTAGATTGTAAGCAGGGCTTTATGACATCGGTTCAGTTGCAAACCTATGGAAATAAGTTGAGACCATTAGCTTTTTATTCTAGTAAATTGGACACAGTGGCACAATCATTGCCACACTGTGCACAGGCAGTAGTCGCAGCCGTGCAGGCTGTGCAAGCGTCTGCAACCCTAGTTTTGTTTCATGACCTTACCTTACGAGTACCGCACTCTGTCACGGTAATACTACTACAGGATAAAGTTACCTTTCTCTCTCTCCTAGCAGACACTTATCCTGCATGACAATGTTACTTTCACAACCACACATGACCATTGAGCGGTGCACCACTCTTAATCCAGCCACGCTGTTACCTACAGCTGACGATGGTGCCCCTCACATGTGTTTAGATTTGATACACTCTAATGTCTTACCAAGACCAGACCTTAAGGACCAACCTTTGGCAAATTCAGATTGGACCCTGTTTGTAGATGGGTCAACATGTAAAAATGAGGCAGGCATTACACAACTGGGTTATGCAGTCACAACTGAGACTACGGTACTAGAGGCAAGACCCCTCCCCAGGAACCTGTCCGCACAAGTGGCCAAATTGATTGCTTTGTCCAGAGCATGCACCATTTCCAAGGATAAGGCAGTTACTATCTACACAGATAGTCAGTATGCTTTTTCCACGGTCCATGTCTTTGCACAGCAATGGAAAAATAGAGGAATGGTTACGGCCTCAGGAAAGGAAATAACCCACAAGGATTTAATCCTTAGCCTCTTACAAGCTGTCCAACTGCCACGGGGACTGGCCATCTGTAAGTGCGCAGTGCACATGAATGCCAAGGATCCAGTACTACTTGGAAATGCACTGACTAACAAAGCTACAAAAAGTGTAGCCTTAACCTCTACTTTTGCACTCAAGACCACATAGAAGGAACTTTACCCTACAGATAAATTTGATCTACAAACTTTACAGGTAATGCAGGAACTTAGTACAGTTTGGGAAAAACAGCGATGGGTTAAATATGGGGCTATTCAAAAGCAGGGAGTTTTTGTAGGTCCAAATGATAAGTATGTCTTGCCAACAAACCTTTTTAGGTATGCCTCATTAGTAACACATGACCCATCTCATCTGGGCCCTGCTGCTATGGTTCAAATGATCCAGCAAATTTTCTGGACCAAGGGCTTTATAGCATACGCTAAGCGATTTTGTTTATCGTGCCTGCTTTGTGCACAATACCATGGTGGTGGGGTGTGGATCACCCCAGCAGCTTTTCCGCTGCCTCCGTATCCATTTCACACAATCTGCATGAATTTTATTGAACTAACTCCTGTTCAACAGAAGCGATTGGTGTTAGTCATTATTGACGCTTTTACGAAATGGGTTGAAGCTTTTCCGGTAGCACACCCAGATGCACTGTCGGTAGCCAAGGCCCTTACAAATAACATTATCCCTCATTTTGGGCTACCTACACGCATCTATTCTGATAATGGCACACATTTCGTAAACCAAGTTATTCAAAAGCTGGCCGCCGTTTTTCAGATCAAGTTAAAACACCATTGTGCCTACCACAAACAGTCAGCAGGATTGGTTGAACGCCATAATGGCATTCTCAAAGGCAAGTTACGTAAACTCATGGCTGAGACACATCAGTCTTGGATAAACTGCTTACCTCTGGCACTCCTGTCTATGCGTACCACTCCCACCTCAAAAGGGGTCACACCATTTGAACTATTATACGGGAGACCTTATTACGTCCCACAGTGGCAAAACATTTTGCCTGCGGAACGTGAGGGGGGGTGAAGAGATAGCAGATTACATGAGGAAATTGTTGCTGACCAGAACTAACACTTCTCTAACGAATGATTGCTTTTCAGATCAGAAGAACAACAGGATCCTGGAAGCAAAACCCGGGAACTGGGTTTGGATTAAAATTGTCAAGAGGAAGACGTGGGTCTCCCCCAAGTGGGAAGGTCCATACCATGTATTGATTACAACACCCACAGCAGTCCGAATAAAAAAAAGAACATCGTGGATCCATCTGACACACTGTAAACTGGTAAAACAGTTTGAACTGGACAAAAACTTGAGTTCCCCTGAGGAACACTGATTAGTAGTAATCTTGTTTTGTATGAATATATGACTATTGTAGCAATGCAGAGAAATATCGGAAGGGAGCAGCCTTTCCCACAAAAGCATTCCAAAATAATTTTGTTGTTAATAAGTGTGATTGTTACTTTTCTGTTTTGGCCGTTTTTATTTTCAAACAAGACTAGCCAAGTAAAGAGAGACGAGAATACGGCTTGGCATCCGCCTTTTAATACATATCAAGCTATTAAGTATGCATATGCTCTATCTTTTAATGCTTCAAATTGTTGGATATGCATGGCTATCCCTACTGTACATGGTGGTCTAATGTTAGGTACAGTCCCTTTGGGGGCAAATGATACATGGACTAATTTACTATTTGAAACTTCACATGTAGCCTTAAAGGACAAAATAGCATTACACCTCATTGGTCGCCAGAATGGAACTGTAAGGTTGGATGGAGTCAGTGTAGTGTAACCATAATTCATAACTGTACAATAGATGGGCACTGTGCAACGCGTTTCAAGCCTATAAGAGTGCTTGTTAATAGTACAGGGCTTATTAATGGCACAAGTTTCTTTGAAAAAATGTTATCTGTGTATGACCTTTTCTTTAAAGGGCTGCAAGACAAAGGAAATCACTCTGTTCCAGTCAATATTACACTTAAAGTAAATGATTGTTATTTTATCTGTGGTAGAAAAGCATACAAATGGTTACCGAGAAATTGGTCAGGCAGTTGCTTTTTGGGTTATTTAGCACCAGCTATAAGACACACATTTTCTCTTCCCCAAGGTAAAATACGAAATGTACGTGCTGTTAATAGACCTGTTAATCCCGTAGGTAACGTTGATGCATCCTGGATCTATCACCACGATTTGGCCCATAGTAGCAGCAAGGGGCTATCACACATGGACTTGGGCAATGATGTTATTTCCTGGGCTGGTATTCTTCCAGCGTATGGGACAGTAAAATCCATTTGGGAGCTCAGAAAACTGTCAAAACTGTTAGAAACTCTGAGCAATGCAACTTTTTCTGCGCTAGAATTGGTGACGGATGAGTTAACTGCAATGAGGACTGTAGCATTGCAGAATCGTATGGCGCTCGATTTCACCCTAGCGGCGAAAGGAGGTACTTGCAAGTGTTGTCCATTCATTACAGACAACGAATATGACATTAACAGCCATCTGGAGATCCTACAAGTTTCTAAACTTACAAAACCAGGACAAAATCCATTAACTGACTTTTTCCAAAATTGGTTTGGAAATTGGGGAACAATACTTATGAATGTCTTAATTGCTATATGTGTTGGTGCCATTATATTCCTACTGTTGGGTTGTTGCTGCATTCCTTGCATCCGAATGATAATATCAAATGTATTGTCTGCCAATGCAACTAAAGCTTATTATTCTGAATATACAGAACATGAGTCATGCGAAAAACTGTATGAATAAAATGTATTACTGATGATACAAAGTGTTGTTGGGGGGGAAATGTAGTAAGAATCTTTGTGTTCAACATCTTTGTATCATGTATAGTAAGGGTTAAAATGTGAAACTGCATTGCATGCAAAGAAATAAGCTAAAATAAGTTGTTTTTCTTGTAAAGAATTTGCTGACCAAAGAGGAATGCACAGATGATACCTTGATCCAGGCACAAGCTTATCTTGTGCCTGACCTCTGACCATCTAAGGCTCCAGGATGTGAATTATAGCCTTGAGTGAAATTCCTTGTCTAGTAACCAGCCACTGTGTACGTGCAGGGAAGGGTATAAAAACCCATGTGAAGTGTACAGAATTTAGACTGCTGACATACCATGTACTTTGTAGCATGTCTCCATGCATGTAAAATAAACCTTTTTGCTTATTTTTATCTGCGTGATTCTTCCAGTATATAAGAGTATTAAAATCTTTTGACAGTTCGACAGCGTGATATAGACCCGTGTTTTCACAATAAATGCTTAAATAAAGTGCAGCAATATAAAAAATAACGCATCTGACCTTTATAAAAGGTACCCACATCCATCTGATTTAATAAAAAAGAATGGTCTATCATTAATGTCAGCTGCAGTAATTAGGGTTGCCACCCTTTTCAAATGCCCAAAGTGGGATATTTTTGGTGCAAAAGTCAGATTCCGCAGGCCAAAATATACCCCCGGACAGTACGAAGAACAGAACTTCACTTTTTTGCCTAGATAAAAGCTTATTCTTGTAATGTTTTAGTTGCTTATTCTGTTTCTTATAGCATGTAGGTGGTTCAGATATAGAATAACTGTTTTATGCAACTATTACATAAACTATAGGAAATAATTCTGGCCTAAAATCTCAGGACATTTGCCATTTTTACAATTTTTTTGCAGGACAAAACTGCCCAAAGAGGGACTGTCCCTCGCAAAGTGGGACAGGTGGTAACCCTAGCAGTAATGGCTGTATATAATCTTTGATTGTGCTACACATAAACATCCAAGGGTTACTCACAATTTCCGTAATGTGTTGTAAACATTAACAGCTCTGCCATGAGTTATTTTTAGTTGTTCAACACAGTTAGAAGGCAACATTTATTTATTAGGAAATATCACATACTAGCTAAGTCTGTCCCAGAATGTGTAATTGTGGGAATGTTCTACATCATTAGTTAATGGAGCTTTCATTCATTATTTTAATTCATTCCTACATGCTAGGTCTGCATTTCTGGTACACTGCTGAGTTAATGCCACAAATCCAATTTACATTCTGTGCAATGAAAAAATATTTTCACAATAACATTTTATATATTGTCTAAACTGTTTAATCTATAACATCTATACATCTCACTTTTCATTACATTCTGAAATAAAAAGATGGATGCATACTTGTCTTCTGTAGTCTTTTTTGATTTATATTTTCTGGAACTACTGTACCATTGTCTCAGACCAGGTAAATGGTATACTTTTTATTTATGCATTTATTTGCTTATTGACCAAGTTGGCGATCAGGTCTAATTATTTCATATATTTATCTGTTAATGTATTAGTTAACCCAATAACTAAACTGACCTCTCTCAAAACCTTTTTAACCACAATAACATGGGTAAATTTACACAAATACTTTACTTAAAATATCCAGCAATTTATTTAAGGTGGAACCAAATTGGACAATGTGAAGAAGAGACACTCTGGCAGTAACTGGAGTGGCAGAAACTGGAGTTGGGACTGAACCCTACATTCTTGAAATGGAAGGCAAAGATATTAACCATTTCTAAAGAGTTTCCTCAGTTCACTCTATTGTCTCCAAACAAAAATACTTTGTGTGCTGTTTAACCTGTAGAGATGCATTGCTATTCGGGTTTCAAAAAATGTTGACAATATAAAAATAGATTTTGGTGATATACAACAACTATTTGACTTAAGTAGTCTGCCCTTTTCTGCCTATCAGATAACCAAAAAAGTGAGCTTAATCGGTAATTATACCTCCTCTAAAATAAGTTTCCAGTCTATTCTTCTTCAATAAAAATGCACTGTTTTGTAACCAAAAAAAGAAAACTTGGTTTATGTTCCTTTTCATCTTTTTATGTTCAGAACAAGACCTTTTGTTCTCCTATATTTATTTTTCCTTCTTTTTATAGTACCCACTTGATTGCTATACATTTCAATAAAGAACTAAAATGTTTCTGCTGTTTTGCCCCTCTTTCAACTTTCTACAAAACTGTACCACAAGACTGTACCTACTTCAATCTTAGTCAGGCTTTATAAGATGTTTGGTGAAGACTTCACCCCATTTTTGCTTCTCTCCTTGGAACTATATTCTTTTTCTTTTAGCTGTTTCTATCCATAAGTGAAATGGTCAGACTCATTCGGTCAGCAATGAATCATTTGCATACTGTGAGCCACTGCTCATTCTCTGCAGTTATCTATCTATCTATCTATCTATCTATCTATCTATCTATCTATCTATCTATCTATCTATCTATCTATATGTCTGTCTGTCTATCTATCTATCCATCTATCTATCCATCCATCCATCCATCCATCCATCCATCCATCCATCCATCCATCCATCCACCTACCTACCTACCTACCTACCTATCCATCCATCCATCCATCCATCCGTCTGTCTATCTATCTATCTATCTATCTATCTGTCTGTCTGTCTGTCTGTCTGTCTGTCTGTCCGTCCGTCCGTCTGTCTGTCTGTCTATCTATCTATCTATCTATCTATCTATCTATCTATCTATCTATCTATCATATGTTTTATCCCCCATTAGTCCTTCAGCTGAATGTCCCATGTCTTTTCCTGCTCAGGGAGAGTTCTGGTTATGTTATGGCCCAAGCACCCCCAAACACTTTAGTTGACATGTGCACTAATTTGTACAAGGCCCTGCTGTGCCTCCCCCTCCACAGAATTGTGCATGCCCCTGAGCACATCCCTGGAAACCTACTGCATACTGTAGCGTGGCTGAGCAAATTACATATCTCTTGTGCTGCAGACTGTACTCATACTTTAATGCAGGAGTCATCGCTGTAGGGATATAGCCCCCACACCACCCCAGGAAAGACAAGTTAACATTGGTCACTGTCAACTCCTGCATGTTTGACATTAATCAAACCTGGGTCACATGGGTCAGAGTCAGGACTTCCTCTATCTATGGCATAGATCACTTATTCATGTTTGATACTTCATAATGCTGGGAAGTGGGCAGCCCAGAGGATCAGTTTCTCCCAAACATCTACAAGGTTGCAATGTTTCCAGTCCTGAGCTGTAATCAATGTGTTGGACTTTGCATGGTCTCTTCATGTCTATAGTTTTTTTTCTGTTGTAGTCTCTTCTCTCCCACCTCCAGAACCATGCTACTGCACATGATACTCTAAACTGTCCATATAAGTTGCATTTGACTTTGTTCTTGTGGTATCACATCGAAAAAGGATCATTTTGCTTACTTGAAGCCAATTGTTCCTGAAAAGCATGTCATTACTTTAACTGGCACTTACTGTAGAGGATTAAAGCTCTGAGTGCTTAATGAGCTGCTTGCATGGTTTGATTACTTCCAACTTCATTTCTGTGCTGTTTGACTCTGGGCAAGTCACTTAACCAGAGAGCACTCTCTGATTTCTCAGTGGGCCTACCTTGCTAACAAATGTGTAAAATAAAAAAAAAAGACATATTTAATTTTGTTGTTTCTAATTTGCCATCAGTAGGAGAGGAAGTAATAAACAATGTTGGCTGTAACAGTAAGGAGGAAAATCAGGGTGCAAAATCCAGTTTTCACATACTTCAACAAACAGGGAAAGACTACAGTATGATATCTGAATGATAAAAAGGTAAAAATAATCCAATCAGTTAAGCAAAACAACAACCCAACTCTGGGAATGAATGCCTGCTACTGAGCGGGTAGTTACAAGATACTGAGCGGGTAATTATAAGGTACTGAGCGAGTAGTTATAAGGTACTGAGTGGGCAGATATAATGTACTGAGAGAGTAGTTATAAGGTACTGAGCGAGTAGTTATAAGGTACTGAGTGGGCAGATATAATGTACTGAGAGAGTAGTTATAAGGTACTGAGCGAGTAGTTATAAGGTACTGAACGGGTAGTTATAAAATATTGAACAGGCAGTTATAACAACTCATAATTCAAAGAGTGAAGCTCCTTCTGTATCTATCAGACCTGGAAAAGTATGTTTCAGTATATTTTGTAATCACATCAGTAATGTGAGAAAGACAGTGCTGACTTTAAGCTTGAAACGGGATAAGGGTGAAAGACAGGAGGAACAGTAAAAGAATATGAGAAGTAAGTCTCAGTTTATTGTATTCATTTGATAACCAGCTAAGACCACTAAGAACAAGAACTTTTTCACAAGGTCAGCCCAGAAGTAATGTCTGAATCTCATGTTATGCATGTGTAGATTAAATACAGCCAAATCCAGAACAAAAGAGTGACATTTACTAGCAGCTTATTACTTTGACTATCTGCATTATACTACAATACTCGCTCTACATCCCAGTCGGTATATGTTTTTGTCAGAAATGGCATACCTATTGAGTCCAACAAAGTTTACAGGTGATGTAATCAAAAGGTGAAGTGGTGGAAATGTGGAATGTGATTCTGATTAATCATACGTGAGTTTCATTAGCCCATCAGCACCTTATTTCAAGTTGTTACTGAATACACTGGAATGACTGGTAATAAGGCTAAAAGGGGAAAACTGGGCAGTAGATTGGAAAAGTGCCAAATCAATGAGGGACTTTGCAGGGCTAGAGAAACAATGCTTGGAGTATAACTGAGACAGGCCAGTTTTAGCTGTATTGTGGCTAAAAATGTCCATAGTAGGCCAGTTTAGTTTATTGAGTAATAAATAACCTTCAAGGTATAATGCATTGATAAATTGCATTACACATGGACTAAAATTGTAGGTGGCGCACAACTTCAAGGTATGTTATGTGCTTCAGTTGCTGAAAAATTAAAACAGAGGTAATTAAACTCAAGAACTAGTCCAAAAATTGCAGAAATGCAGATAATTGTGAAATTACTGTAGCACATATGATGGGAAGGAAAATCCTGACAACCATTACTCCAAAGTGAGGTTCTGGACAATTATGTAAGTGGTCGAAGCATTACTGAAATGTCACTGGTAGGATGGAATAAACTGAGGAATGCAGTGCGTATTAGTACTAGCATATATGATAGGCATCTTCTTGTATTAGACGTATCTTTTTAAATGGTGCTAGATAGTTTCTATAAGTTGTTAAAGTCACATTACAGGGCATTGTCTGAGTATTTGAAAATGCAAATTTTGAAAGTTGGCTTTTTCAAACATAAAACATGAAAAAAGAGCCTGTGTCAGTGCAGTTTGAAAAAGCACTACTAGTAAAACGCGAAGGAGTTCACATAGTATAATGTTTGTAAAAAGTCACCAGGAACCAATAAATCCCCGAAAAGGGAAGTTTAATAAGCAACAACAGATAATAAACAAGAATAAACAATGGGTTAAGCTGGTTTGTCCTTTTACACTCTAGGACTTCATCAGAACCCCAAACAGATGTTTTTACCAAAAGACTGAGTGACTTTTTACTTGGTTTGTTACAACACGTGTGCTTTTCGCATTTTCATATTTTTGCTGAATGTCCTGATCAAATGTCATGTGGTATAGGATTTTAATGTCCTCTTTGGGTCTGAGCATCTTACGTTTGTCATTCTGCAGCTGCTGATGTGTGTGTATGGATGACACCAAGAGCCTCATGTTCTTTTGTTCCTGAAAGTATGTATCATTCTCTTCTGTTCAGTTTATAGTGTCCCCATGTACAGTCATTGACCACAGAGCTAAGAAAATGTAGTTCTTTCTGAGAAACCTGATAAAAAATACCCCAAAGTTTGATTTTATGGCAGTTAGAGAATAGATGTAATAGCTTGTTTGTGTTGCACATTATCAACTCTGAAGCTGCTGCAGGTAGGATTTATAATTTTTCTTTGACTTTTAACTGCATCACAGCTGATAATGTATATATTAGCTGTGATGTGGTCTTCAGAATATATATATCCCATATCAAATTTATGATGTGGCTTTATAGTATAAAGCAAGATAGTTGGTAGACTCATGTTAGTTGAGACACACTTACATTTTGAGTTGGTGAATTCATAGAACAGTCTGTCATATGCTTGATAGGAATATAAATAACACATGACAGATACATTTGAGAATAAATGTGATGGACAGAAGATAACTTCAGGTTCAGCCAGTCTGCAGTTTTATAATATGAAAATAAGCCAGTCAGACTGCTTAGGCATCTGTCATCATTTCTCATGATTTTATTGGCACAGATGCACACTAACTATTGTTATCACAGCAAGGAGTTCTCAGTGGAAGTCTAAACATTCCCATTACATTACTAACTACAAATTGCAC
Source organism: Protopterus annectens (assembly GCF_019279795.1). NCBI lineage: Eukaryota > Metazoa > Chordata > Ceratodontiformes > Protopteridae > Protopterus > Protopterus annectens. Next base: position 1,564,947,881 of record NC_056726.1, read on the forward strand.
TGATACCCCTAAAACTGAAGATCAGGATGTGTGAGTGTTTCACTAAAAAGTTTGTAGAAATTAACCAGTCTGAGCTACAAGCAAGAGACTCTTCATTCTCCTTGTAAACATTTGTGACATCATTTGGACTAAATCCAGCGAACAAATCTGGTTATATTAAACATATTAGTAATTAATTTCATTAGAAAGGCTGACACTAGTGAAACTTATCTTAGTTGATAGGTTTACTCAGTTCCCTGAAAACTTTAAATTACAGGGCGATTACCCAAAATGAGATAAGATCTTTGCAATTTTTTTTTTGAGGGAGGGGTAGAAGAACAACCAAATATTAATCAGATTAATTTTTTGAAAAATCTCAGTCTGGTCATAAAGCCACTAAACTATTTGCATATTACTTGGTTTATTTTATTTTTATTTTCTGGGTTAGCGCACTGCTCTCCATGGGCCTTTCTCAGAGTTAGCCTGGGATTGATGCCTAGTTAATGACTTGCTCAGGGTCACACAGTTAGACAATGGAGGCTGAGAGGAATCAAACCTTGCATCTCTGGATCACAGGAAGCAGCTTGTCAGCAGTTCCTACCATAATGGTTGGCAGTGTGGTAGTATATAGTATGCATGCATTAGTATACCTAGCTGGCTAGGAAACATAAAATAAACCATACTTTATTTTATAGGAGATAGGAGATTTGTCAGATATATCTACTCACTGGTGCTGTTTCTTGAGGAGGGGTTTCATCACTAATTTAAATTATTTCCTGAAAGAGCAAATACCAACTCAGGACTCCATTTTGGTTGCACAGCACACAGAAGTCTGTATTAAAATAGACATACAACTACTAAAGCCCAAATCATTATTACGTTACAAAACACAGTAAAACATGAATGGAAGCCCTACTATTCTTTATCTGCAGCCAGACAAAGAGTTACTAACTCGTATATTAAGTAAAAAAAACATAACACATAAATGGAAATTCCACTGTTCTCTAGCTGAATAATCTCCCCAGTGAGAACTATAAACTGGAAATACTTAAAAATAAATAAACATGAAACAGACAAATTTTAATAAGCACATGCGATACTTACAAATTTTAAGCCAGCAATGTATTGAAAAAGACTCCTGAGCTCTAAGATTAAAAATACTACCTTGTGGTTAAGTAAGCCTTAATTTATTTTGTCTGTGTATTAGGATGTTTAATACCTGTCACAGATTACACAGCCTTAACTGCTGTACCATATATCACTGCACGGTTTTCTGTTTTGTTCTTTTCTTTTCTCTCCTCCTCCCTTTTCGATTCTTCCTCCCTCAGTTTGCTTTGTTTGAATAGTGTTTTAATAGTGTTAATTAAAAAGTACATTACTATGCAGATAATCTTATCCAAGGATCTTGACTCAATAATATTACACCCACACACATGCACACATAGATGCATTCGTGCATGCACAAATATTTATAAGCACATGCACGATCCCATAGTTTGTTAGATAGTCTCCAAGCTGCAAAAAAAAGCCTCACAAGAGTGTAGCTCCTCTGAATTTATATGACATAGTAATACATTCTCTGGATGAAACACATTGATAAAGAATACGCGGCTTGAATTGAAGTATTTGCCAACATCACAAGACCATAGTATGCAATGTCAGCAAAACGGATTACTGCTCCTCAGATTACACCCCAAAACAACAAACTTGTTAACTTGTTAGTCTATCTAGTGACTTAGATTACATTTTATGATTGTTCAGTAACAAGTGTTTTAACAACAATAGATTCTTGGCAATAACCTTTCAGCTCTATTATCACAGGACTTATGCCTACTGTGGTTATAGTCCATGGAAATGTAGCTTTGAAGTGGGATTACCACCTTTTCAGTTTCTTATTTTAGGTATTTATTAATTAAATACACAATTTTAAAGGTCATTTATGTATATAACCATTGCAGTGAGCTTGTTTTTACTTTATTACTAAAGATAATTATGAATTTGAATGTCATTTTGTATCAAACTAGTGGGTTCATCGCAAAAAAATAGAATGATGTCATCCAGTCCTATAAATTTTTTTCATATAGATGGAGGAGTGACATATTTTATTTCCTGTGCCCAGAGATCTCTGCCGATGGAGATTGCAATCATGAAATTAAAAGATGCTTGTTTTTTTGTTTTACAAGAAAAATCACAGCAATATATAAATGCTTCTAAAATGGGAATATGGGTATGTGTTATCAGGACAGCCTGACCATCCAACACTGATTATTTAAAAAAAGCATACACAGGAATGGGTTTTAACTGCTAGGGAAGAATAAAAGAAGGACAAGAATGAAAAAGTTAGCAGTTGCCCTGGAATCACAATGTGTAATACCGTGCCATCATTAAGTCTCTGCTGGTATGTTTAAACACTAGCAGAACTGAATACACAACCTTGCTATGATAGTATCAAGTACTGAATATTTGGACATTAGCAATTGCCAAGCATATGTTTACTAGGGCTGAAATTACTGTCAACCTTAAATGAGCAAATAATAAAGCCTGACAGAATGTGTGTTATTGGAGAAATAATGCCCACTCAAGGGTGATGAGGTGGTCCTCTACACCCCTGAAAGGGCATTATTTCCTCAAACAGCACACCTTGGATGTTATTGGGCTTAGAGAATGGGCAGTCTATTAATATGGTTTGCAGTTGTTTTTCTTTTTTTATTGCTATATGCTTTTTTATATTTTTAATATTTCATACTTGCATATGCAGTTTCTGTTGAAGGAAGTATTTTAGATCTAAAATATAAGTTATATAAATATTTAATGTATACACAAGCACATACTCGTACATTCAGAAACACAGACAAACTCATATTCAGAACCACAGACAGACTTGTGCACATATACATAGAAACACCCTGCCCACACACAGGCACAGGCGCATGCATGCACATGCACGCACGCACGCACACACACACACACACACACACACACACACACACACACACACAAACACAAATATGCACAGCAGTTACAGCCACCTTGTTCAGTTAATACACCTTAGATGTCTCATTGTATGAAATGAATGAAAAAAATAGAATGCACCTTAGAACTCAATCCTCTCGTCTGTAAACAAATTTACAAACTGAACAGTTTTAAGTAGGCTCTAAAACAACACACAAATAATTCCTGGCTATGCACTTGCTCTCACTCAGGATAAACACTTTAAATCTGTCCTCCTCTTACTAAACCTTGCCTTACCTCCAGTCTTTCCCTCTTCCTTTCCCTTCACAAACATCTCTCTTTCTTTCCTACCTTTTCCCCAAAAATATTTAATTTTCCCTCATTGCTTCACACATATCTCCCCTCTGCATATAGCTTATATCTCTACTAATTTTCCTCCAGGTTTTCTCCTCTTATGCTATTTTTTTTTCTCAATTTTTTTCAAATACATTTGAATGAATTCCTTAGTATTTATACATAACATCTTAAATAACTATGTACACTATTTACATTAACCTGACACTATAACAGATCTTAATGTATACAGTCACTTTATTAGTATGTCCAATCCATTATCAGAGTGTCTGATCAATTATTGTATAGTGTCAATCAACGATAAGACTTTTCCCCAAGGGTTGTTGATAAATGGCTTTGGATAAATTCTTAGTTCTTTAATTTTAATTTCCAATAATGATGTGATCTTCAGTAGGCTGTAGAAGTCTTCCAAAGTTGGTATTGTGTTTGTATTCCATCTTCTTGTTACACGCTTCCTTGAAACTGAAAGTATAGTCCATACTAGATACATGTTTGACCTATTCAAATGAGAACCTTTGTTCACATTTAATAATACAAGAGCTTTAGTTAAATAAAATGATTCATTAAATAATGTTTGTAGAAAGTTATTAATACCATTCCAAAATGGCTTAATTTTAACACAGTCAAAGAAAATGGGGTTCCAGTCTGCATTGTGTACTTGCTCACATCTCCAACATATTCCTTTTATGGAAGAACTAATTTTACTGATTCTGTCTGGGGTTAAGAATGCTCTGTGCAAGCATTTCCAATTAAAAACTTTCCAGTATTGTATATTTTATCGAAATAAGATATTTCTTTTAATATCTTCAGTTAAAGGACAACCGCGCCCTCAGACTCAAAAAACATATTAATTTCGTCAAGGTTTGATGCTTCCTACATTTTAACAGCACTCTGAGACTATTTTGAGCTTTTTAGATATTTTTAGATGCAATTTCTGACTCTGACCACATGAGGTCTGGCATATTGAAAAAATTCAGACTGTTTACTCTGCCTCTAAGTATCCCAGAATGCATTATTTGTCTCCAAAAAATTGCATCAGATCTGCCACGTTTTGCCTTAAGTTGCTGTGACTTTATTGACTTAACAGGCATTCACTGCAGTCTTAAAATCCCCTACTTTTGGTTAAATTGTTATCCTTTTTCAATGACCACTTGAAACACAAGCAGTGCAAATGCTACAGAACAGAATTGAAAAGTGCATTTTCTAGCTCTTTCTTCTTAGAAATGCTAAATTGCTTTCTTTCGTGAAGGCTGAAATCTAGCTCTTCAAGGAATCTCCCCTCCCACTTCACACCTACCTTCCCTAGCTGTCAAAGAGTCAAGGGTAATTCGACCCATTATTTGCATGTGATTGACAGCTCGTTACAGCAGGTGACCAGAGTAATGTACTGCTTGCTTGTCTGCCTTTTCCTCCTTACAGTGGAAGACTTTTTTTGTTGCACTACTCCTGTCAAATTTAAAACCAAGCTACATAGCACTGGCAATAATCCCTGCTTTGCAAAGCATCAATCTGCCACTTATTTTCCCTTCCTGTTTAAATAGCTAACAAATGATACACTATATACAAACTATTTCAGACTTGCATGACAGCACCCACATGCTTTTTTTGAGTCAATATTTAAAAAAAAAAAAAAAACTGATGGTAATGCATACCACTTGTAATTTTTGCACTGTTTAATTGTGCCAGACATCGGCTTATGCAAAAACATGCAGTTACTGTCTACACATGGTCACTGCAACTTTATCATCTTACTTTTTGTAGCCGTTACTGTACTTAGTTACATATCGGTAGGGCTCTTCAGAATAGTGAGATTATATAGTCTCCTTTTTTGTTTGGACTTTCACAGTTCCAGCAATGGGGAACTACATATACTCCATCATATGTTGGAGTACTCAGAATTT
>NC_056726.1:1564953566-1564973786 GCF_019279795.1 Protopterus annectens
TGGGGTTTCCACCCTAATTTTGACTGTTTCCCTGGTTTCAAACACCAATTTTTTTGGCTGTGGGCCACAGAGGGGAAACCTTGGGGGCCCCTTTTGTTCGCCCTGGGTACAGCTCACATGCTAGGCTCTTGCTGCTTCTATACTGCCTGTGTCCTGCACAGCTTCCAATAACTGTCACCCGCCAGGCGGTAACTGGCATGTGTGACATAGGGTCATGTGACACATTGCTTGCATCTTCCCCTGTAATGACACCACGCGGGCAAGGCACACCTTATAATGCACCCACTCCAACATCTCTGCAGTGAATGGGACCTGCCTGGGCTCTGCAGAGCACACCTGCAATGACAGGTTATGGAAGCGGACCATACCTTCCAGGCACATACCTGGACCAGCACACCCACAGCTGGGGTTCCCCATATCCCACTATGTTGTCACACATCCTGGCAAGTTTACTTAGCACAATGCATCAGGGGACTCCGCGATGCAACTAACTGTGTCTGGGACAGCTATACACGTGTAACAAGTCAACATCGCTACTACGGGTAACATATACTATGGTGGTATAGTGGACAGTGGGCCTCAGCTACTACTGATGTGTGACTGACACTACCCCACTTCACTGGGATAGCCACTCATGTACCGACACATCGCAGGTCTTACCCTCCCACTCAACTGGATCAACACATACACACACCACCTCCAGGACCTACATTACCCTTGGCATGGACACTACCACCATGTGACTGATGTTTACACCTGGGGTTATCCCCTCGTTGGTGGATTCTGAACATATGCTAATCTACCGTGTTAATACATCCCGGAAACACACCCATCACAGCATACACGAGGTACATGTGTACTACTACACCTACTACTGGGCGTCTCTGCTGACGGCGGTTGTTGAGAATCATGAAACACCGATGCGGATGGACAATGCACACATAAAATGCTGACACATACCTCAGTGCACTTAATTAGCATGTACACAACTGCATAGCAGATCATGCTATTCCACACAGAGCCATGATGGTTTTACACCAGATAACAGAGCGCCCACTCTGGTGAGGTCATGTTCCTGGACATATGATGTTGCAACAACAGGTGTAGGCTGTTGCACATTGGTATTACATTCCCATGTGTGGGGGTGGCTCACTGGTCAGCCGTGGGTAGGGCCACAGGGTCCCTCATCACATACTCCCAGACTATTCGTAAACATGGCTGCACCCACACATTCTGGGGTGTACCACCAGGCATTATGGTGGTATGTCGGCATTCGATGTAACACCACATCTGCTGTCACATACAACAGTCACTCCAGGAACATTGCAGACCCAGGTATTGTTGGCAACATGCTGGAGGATGGATCCAATGCTGAGAGTACACCCCTCTCACTCACTACAGGGCGCTGATCATACATGAACATTGTGAATTGTCCCTGTGGTCACAACTACACAGTGCCTGCTACACTCTGTGTGCCCTGGGACACTGGCCCCATGTCACCTTCCAGCGTCCCAGGCTGTGATGTCCACCAACCCATGTCTCACCACTAGGCCACCATATTCAGTAATAGCCTTGTTTCAGACATTGTAGACCATGGAGAATGGCACATGGCAGCACAATCACACTACACACAGGTGGCACCACATTTACACGAGAGGGACCCCAGGTCCCTGCACCTGACTGGACTGTTCTCGGTAGCTATGGGGCACATCATCAGGGGCGTCATTCTCAGAGACATTGTTGGTCTCCCGTCCACTGCTGCCAGGTTGAACTTGTTAAGGCCAGAGCATGGCCCCTACCCGTGGTGGACTCCTTTCATACAGTTACCAGGGCGGTTACTGATGGTACGGGGAGTCCCACCCATCCTACATTTTCCTCTCATTTGCCTTTCCAGCACCATTCCCCATTCTGGTATTGACAACATATACACATCCACCTGCACATGGTACCCTGTGTCTCACAATGTTATGCTATGTGGCTCATGGACAGGGACACACAGTGAGGCTGCCAGCATACCATAGTACCTACTACATGTCGTGGGGGTACTTTGGCATACCACAGGTCCTCAGTCATAGGGGCCCTTCATGTTATGTATATAGCTTCCTGTGGAACACAGGCTGGCAGCTACAGGAGACTTTCCTGCCTGGCTTTTAGAACCCCTACATACCAAAGCGCCCATGATTGCTCCAATTAGCTGATACTGACTCCAACCATATGGATAGTCGGCTGCTTGACAGATACATAATATGCTATCGCGTTGGCGAGCAAAAGCTGCATGAACACAAAGTGCATGCACATCACCTTTGCATTACACCATTCACCCACTGACTATCACATGGATGGTGGTCCCCTACATACATATCACATTGTACATGTTTGCAGTACACACATATATCGCACTCCACTCCCCTGTGGTTACCATATGTGCCACTGTGTGCGCGGAGGCATTAGTTATCCTCCCTCACGATGGCCACACACCTATCTGTACTGGGTGTGTAACTTTGTAGTTTATAGGCACCCATTGTACCCTCTGAACACATGACATCTGGGCACACACATTCAAGGGAACACCACCCCATTTAGGGTGTACTCTTACACAACAGCTTTACATGCCAAAAACTGTTGACACACCATGACGCTTTTTACCTGAGCTCTGACAGTTTCGTTTGTGGCTTGCACTACGGACACCACATCTGTACACATTTGCATACCACATACTCAGGGGTGACCTCTGCTGATCAGACAGGGACCCATGTCCAAAAACATTATTGATGGATATACTCTCTTCATACATAACATTAAGCAGAGGCCACTGTGAGCAACATGCACATGGATATGTGCACACGTACCACAATGAGGTGGGATGTGCTTCTGGGATTACATTCCCAGGCCGGTTTACACTCACCATGCTGTGGAACATAAGGGTCCTCAGTACATCACAGCATGAGGACACTCCATTACAGCACTGTTCATGTGATACCTCTCTTGGTGGTTGGGAGACACATGCCCAGGCCTGGGATCACTGCGGTGGCTGTACTGTGCAGTGGTACAGGTGGCCACAAACAACCTGGCTCTCTCAGAGTGGGCACTACCCTGGAGAGGTGCTACTAGTGTGAACACTGTAGTTGTGCTTACACATGGACTCTGACAGACTGCATAGTACCCCACTATGCACCTGTGCAGCTATTACTTGTCCTTTGTGCATGGTTACTTGGTAGCCTCTTCCATTTAGATTAGCTATCGTATGCTATTACTATGTCCCATACCTACAGGCCATATGTATCCTGTTATTGTACATACCGATAGATGGTACCTGTGGTATGCATGTTATGCCTGTTATGCTGTGTTGAATATCTGTCTATCTACCTATAATACTATACCGCCATTACACATATTTCACCGCTTAGTATCCCATGATACAAAGCATACTTGCTCAAGCGGGACCACCTTACATATGTCACTAACGTTATTTGCCCATACACATGCGTGCTGTAGCGACAGTAGATCAACATATATACTATCCCCTGCTATGGCACGTCCTTGTTGGACATACCCTACCACTGATGGCCGGGTTGTATGGCATTGTTCTGTGTAATGGCCTCATGTTAGCATCCCTTCTGGTGTCTGTGCTATGTACCTTGTGTCCCCACTGCTGGGCGCTGGAATTCTTGGCTGTAAGTGTTATTATGCTCAGCAAGACATCACTACATAAATACCTTTCCCCCACTTTTATGCATTCTATGGACACGTTTAATTAATGCAAACCAGGCTATGCATATATAGTAAAAACTAATTAATACAGATCATGCTATACATAACCTTACATATCGGGCATTCTACATACAGCAGCCTTGTCGTGGATTTACAGCATTTTGAGATTCTATCTCTCTCACAGTGTTTCCAATGTTTTAGGTACATGCAGTTATCACGGTTTGTATGTCTGAGTCATCCTTATATCGTCGATACCTGAAACATGTGGATTCTTCCCACCAATTGGTGTTCCTGAGTGACTAATTACTTGCATATCAGCTGTGCAGCTACTCCATTCGCCAATTACGCAGCGACAGTGGGGTATAATTGGATTCTCCACTTGGGCATTGCCTATTTGCCCTACCTTCGGGGAGACTGTCTGTATTTTGTTTTGTTATGTGTAACTGCAACTGCTATGCATGGAGACAAGTATAGTTTGGATTCATGTCCCCCGTGGATTGTGTGTGACAGGTAGAGTATTTGGTTCAACATGTGGGTGTACCTGTCATCCAGACATGTGATAACGGAGTATTGCAATCAATACCTGTAACATGGCTGTTTGTTCCATTATACTACGCCTGCAATTTTGCATGTCGCCTTTAATTGTGTCTCCCACACGGTATGTTGAGGGTTCTGCAGATGTAATTGACTGACTGGATGTATGTGCTGCTATTACAGTTTGTATTGCTTTAGTTTCTAGTGTGGGGGATGTCGGTGGTTGTACATAACATATACGGTCTGTGGGCCTTGCATTTCTACATAATCCGTATATATGTGTGTGGGCTCCGTCCCTGATTAGAAAGCTAACAGTTAGTAGACTTATGTTACGGGATTGTACGTTGGGCTGTTGTTAATTGGTTTCTATATCATCTGCAGGTGAGCTTGCTACTTGTATACCTCCGTAATTGCAGCGATATATCAGGAGATATGTGTAGGTGACAGCTATCCCTTGTATTTCTGTCCCAGATATTTGCAGTCATTGTGGTTGTGTTGTTAAAAGAGCCTGTTTGCCATGTGTTGCCACCTTATCATATGGTCATTGTTGGACACTTGCGGGACACAAAGCGGTGTTTACAGGCCAACACGTGGCCACGGTCAGTACACAGGTAGCACATACTTTTATCCTCACTACATACCTAGTGTTGTGTGACTTTGGATACCTATCATATTGCATGTGACATTTAAGTTTCTTACATACAGGCATGACTATTAAATACGACTGTTACATTATATATGGGACATATTTATGTCCTACCATCTCGGACATTTGCCCTTTGTATTGTTTTATGTCAGGACACACCTTCCCAGGGTGGGGATGTCCCTCCTACTGTGGTACAGGTAGTAACCGTATGCCTACGTCTAGCTATACCCACACCTACCATACTGGTCTGCCTCTGACCTGGCACCAACATACACATGTTGCAGACACACACACACATTTCAGTCACACAGAAACTCATACGGCACCCTTGACACACACTTACACAGACCACGGCACTCACAGACTCAGTTGAACACAGTACCTACGTGGACCGCAACACCGTCAGCGGTGACTAACCGTCCCTTCATATCATCATACTATTACTCGCGGATGTACTGTTCCGGTACTGTGTTCTATCGGTCTTTCAGCCTCGTGGCTACGCATGTCGGTATGTTACACATTCCTTGGTTGGCGGTATCCTATTTATTTGTACCTCCATGATGTTATGAATGTCATTGGTCTATCTATCATATTTGCAGATATCGCTGAATCCATCTATATCACCATATATCCTCTATTGCCCTTTCTATCTGTATCATATATATGCATATGTGTACATATATATATATAATATATATATATATATATATATATATATATATATATATATATATATATATATATATATATATATATATATATATATATATATATATATATATATATATATATATACATATATATATATATATATATATGCTATATCTATAAATATATATATATATATATATATATATATCTATATATATATATATCTGGCGGGGAACATGACAGGCACACAGCACCACCATATGCTGTAGGACCCATGTACTGTTCAGGTGTTGGCATTCCGTGTTGCACTGGCTGTTGTGTTTACAATGTTTGAGGGCTGCCTATGTAGGAGTCACACATTGGGCCACCTATACATTATGATTTACAGGTGGTCATGTTTGTGTGCCATCCATTTTACTGTGTGTGCAGGTGGAGAGGTGTCAGTCTGTAGGGGCCTACACCATCAGAGTATGTGCTATACGTTCCCTCTTTGCCAAGGCATAGGCATATTGGGCATGCCTCCGTCTGCCTACTGGGGCTGGCACAGTGTGTTCATGGTCTGAATCCCTCTATGCCTGTACTGGCCTTGGCAATTGTGGTGGGCTATGAGGGCCTTCACCATTTTGTCCCCGCTGCAGCTGCTTCCGCAGGATCATATTATGCAGCATGGCACATACTATGACGATGTGGGCACACGTGCCTGGAGAGTACTGCAAGGCTCCACCAGATGTATCCAAGCACCGGAACCGTGATTTCAGCATCCCGAACACACGCTCTATGATGATTCTGGTTTGTGCGTGTGCCTCATTATGGCGTTCTTGCATGGGTGTGTGTGCATTTCTGATGGGAGTGATTATCCACAGCTCCAGTGCATAGCCAGCATCCCCCACGAGATGGCCATGTGGGATGTCCCCCCTGATAAATACCTGATACAGCTGTGAGGCATGCCAGATATGGGAGTCATGGTAGCTTCCAGGGCTGCCAGCACACACATCCATGATAATGCCCTGGGCATTGCACACGACCTGGCAGTTGATGGAGTGGAATCCCTTGTGGTTTATGTAGCGCATACCCTGCTCACCAGGTGGTGACTTGATTTGTATGTGCGTGCAGTCTATCGCACCCAGTACCTCCGGGTATTGTGCCACACGGTGGAAGTGACGCATATTGCTGGCCAACTCCTCCTGAGTTCTGGGGAAGTATATCTGCTCATTAGCATGTGGTAACATGGCATCCAGGAACTGGTGTAGTACCCTGGATGCTGATGCCTGTGAGATACCCATTATATCTCCAGTTGGCCTTTGAAAGGTACCTGTGGCCAGTATTCGTAGGCTTACACATACCTTCGTGTCCACTGGTATGGGTTCCCCTCTGTTGTTTCTGGTTCTCAGGCGTAGACGGCACAGCTCCACTATTTGCTGTAAGATGTCTCTGTCCACCCTGTAATGCTCTACTATCTCCAGGTCATGTAGCCCCTGGTAAGTTACCCTTGGTCTGAACACTCTCCTTCTCCTCCGAGGCCTGTGGTGGTTGTCGGCATCATTCTCAACAACACCGTCAGTCTCTGACACATGCTGATGAATCACAGCTATGGCAGCTCCCAACATGTACATTTTAAAAGTTCCCCGTGTGTTTACACCTGTGGTGCAGTGTTTGGGAATACACAGGTGTGTGTTGGGTGCTTACACACTTTATACTATTGTGCTGTGAACACCGATGATGTCATAGGGTGTGTATGCGTTCGTAGCTGCTGGTTACGTTATGTGTTTTACTGCCGGGACTACTATTGTGGTGCCTTTGGTGTTGAATTACATTTGCCTGCCGTGGATTACCTCTTGACCTTCCCTTTACATTTCTGCGCGTTGCACCTACCATTTTCTGGCATGCATCCTGCAGCCTACTTTCATTTGTGCTTTCCTGGACCTGGCGTATCTTGCGTTATGTGTGCTACTGCCAATCTGCTGTCGGTTTGCTTTGCTCTGCTGTGTCAGGTCTCCTATCTTTGCAATCCAATACCTCCCCTCCTTTCTTTGCATTCACATGCCTCCCCTATCCTGTTTTGCAGGTTTCTGCAAGCGGACTTGTCAGCTGCCGTCGATTGGCCTTCGTGGGTTGATTGGTGTTGATTGCTCATTAGTACTCCAATTACCCTACTTCCGTATTTTCTTCTTTTCTTCCCCTGTCCTTCCTATTTATGCTATTGTTTGCGGCACGGACGTCTGATTACTGGGTTTTGGGCACGTTTCCATCCTCGTACACATGCACTTTTGGCCACCATGTGTGCTCTCAGCTAAACGATTCCTCCCCACCCCTGTCCTGCAGCTTTGCTTAGCAACGGACAGGCCAGATTTGCATTGCTTCAATGTGCTTAGTGCTACCATGGCACACCCCTCTGCTGATGTCATGTATCTCCTCTGAGCCACTCCTCAGTGTTATACCGCTGCGCCGTATGGTACAACCTTCATCCGGCGGGACATTTGCGATTCAGTATTATCTGCCTCATTTGCATGGCATTGACTACTAATTCATAGTTACCGCGCTGAACACTATCGCAAGCCCTTAGCAACCCTTGCACCTTGGTTGTGGTGTTCCATGCCTATCATTGTGTATTATGCTGTAAACCTGATTTCTATTATGTTGCGATTTTATGACATTTTTATATTATTTCTTAATGTTATAGCTTCCACACACATGCTGTGCGTTACTGTGGACATGACATTAAATGTTGTTATATACGCATTGTGCATCTTTTCTTATGCCATTGGCTGTGTATTTTGCCATTGGCATATGTTCACGTTGTGATACCTGGTTCTGGCCCTCTTCCATAGCTCCAATGTTATGTTTGGGAAAATGTAAACCGTGTTTTTTGGTTCACATTTCCGTGGGCTTATGCTACGCCTGCACCATTTCATGAATCACTATATGCCTTCATTTGCATGGTGCAACACTGCACATGGGGTGATTTGCATACCTACGCCGGGGGCTGCGCAGATGTGGGGTACGCCGGTAGTGCACGTGAAATTGGATCGTACCTGAATCGCTCGGCGGCCATATTTGGCGTTATAACTCCTACGCTATGCATGCACCTGGCGCAAGCTTCATGAATCCCGGGGATACACTTCTACAAAAAACAAAATGGTCTTGACACTGTAGCCAACCACCCTGAAACCACCATCCTTTCTCCTATTTCACCACCTCACTCTTAATGTATCTCTAACACTATTCCCCTGCCTCTTCTACCTCTTCCCTTCCTCTATCTCCAACCACTCTTAATTCTTACAGTCTCAAAACAACTTACCTGTCTAGTCTGTCTCCTATACTCTACCTCCCCTACATCTCCTACTAGCCATTCTTACTTTCCTTTCTTGTTTCCAAACTCCTATACAACTAGATCCTAACCACTTTAAATACACATCTGCCTAACTATTAACTCATTTTGCTCTAAGCAGCTAAAATAATATTGTAACTAGTCACTTTTTCTTCCTCTAATTGTTTTAAACCTTGTTTGTAACAACTCACATACTTGTCTGCCAATTGTTAATACTCTGTATAATTGAATTGCCTGAGGAGCTTTTTTTTTTCTATCCAGGGCTCTGCTTGTAAGATCCTATAGCTGATTGTTACTACTATGTTACTAAAATTTAATAAATTGTTTTCTAGTCCAGAGGAGCTTTTCTCCCCGGGTCTCTGCTGAAAATGAACCAAAAGCTCAGCCAGACTAACCTGGTTATCAAATGTAAACTAAATAAATAAATGCATAAATAAATAAATAATATTAATTAACTTCTGTATTTGCTCTGTTTGGCTAACTTCCTCTATCACACTCCAGAACGCTATTGCTTCATGTGCTAATGGAACTGTACTTTGATGCAATAACATTTCTTTCCACTTAGAGAAATAGGTCTTGCATTGTATTCAATTCAACAACCTAAGCTGAGTTACCTGGATATATGCTTTGAGGTCTGGAATTCCTAGCCTGCCCTTGTCCGTCAGCATGATTAATGTCTCCCGTGTAATTCTGTTCCTTTAACTTTCCTAAAAAGAACTTCTTATTTCTCTTTTCATGTATGCCCGCACAAAATGGAGAACCAGAGGTAAAAAAAAAATCTTGACAGCCTGGATCTTCTCCTCCTCATCCATAAATAATAGTTTCCACATCTTATTTTACTTATTTTCTGTTGAGTGTCCACCTGCATGATTTGGACATCTTTTGTATGTCCTTCATTAATCATCATGTCCTCACAAAAAGGGATACATTTGTACTAAAATCATAGGTTAGTGTATAATTTAGGGTTATTGCTCTAGTTTTTGATTTATTCACCTTGTAACCAACAATCTCACCAAAATTGTGCAATTTCCCCTATATTCTCCTCAGATCTTTTTTTAACATTTGTTATATGCAATATAATATCATCCTCTGTTTTAAACTGATTTGTAAAGGGGCATGCTATATTATTGTTATTGGATGGATGGTCACCTCGTGTATCACATAAAAGTGCTCCTTTGACACATAACAAATATCTTGTCTGCTCCAAGTATTATGTCTATAAGAGAGAAATATGTGTGCGCCTTGTCAATAGATAGTCTTGTGGTTGCATCTACTAAGCTAAAATCAGTCATATATCTATCTAGGTATTTGCCCTCCTCTGAAACTCTCTGTAGTTTAGGGTCACCTCCTTAAACATCTTCCTTATAAGAAATCATTACATAGTGGCTGGCTATCACAAACATTACCTGCTGGAAAGTCACAGTCTCTCCCATCAGCTGTTTTATACCCCTAATGTTAGATTTCAGCAAAATATATATATTCCAACTAACATCGCATCCATAGCCTTCCGATTACCTCTAACCATTGCAAATCTACCTAACTGATCTGCCTTTCTTACTTCTTCTTTCATATGTAAATTATTTCCAATTAGTAAGAATATCCTCCACCTTCTTTCCATTTCTTTGGATGAAAAAAAAAACAGCCATCATTTGTTTCCTTATCAATTCTTTGTGTTATTTCTTATAGGTTCATAGATTCGTAGGATGATACTAGGTTATTGGCCCGGAGGCCATTATAAGCCTAGCCAAGAATTTCACCCATGTTCCCTCAAAGTCTTATTCAAATGTGTCTTTTTTAACATTATAACTTGAGCATTACTCCTAAATATATATATATATATATATACCAGCTTTGCTACCACTGGTTAAACTATTCATGTTCCATATTAATATATTCATTTACAGAAGAGTTCTGAACCCCCTTTAATTGTTTTCTCCTACCATTTTTCTTCCACCATCTCTTCAAACTTCTTGACCTACTATATTTTTTTTCCTTTATGCAAATATCCCTTGAAGTCATATTTTAATACCTAATGCAGTATCCTTTTCACATAAAGTAACATATATGCTATTTAACGGCTTGGTTACTGGAAAATAATACCCAAACCATATAAATATGTCTATACAAACAACAAATAAACTTTTTTTGAAACACTGAAATCTAAATGGAGCTATGCCAGTATTATTCTCCCCACACATAGGCTATTTTCTCAATCAGATATAATCCAGAATAAATTTAGCTGGCATCCCGCTAAACTTCTTCTATAAACCTGTCCAGTATGAAAAGCAATTTATCAGGTGTTTTTGACTTACATCAGTTCCTTTAAATACCTCATTCTTTTATTTATTTATTTATTGACATTCGATTACTGGGAAAGTCCGACTGGGTACAAGTTCATTTTCAGAGGAAGCCCAGGGAGAAAATCTCCTTTCATACTTCTTCTATGGGTTGGGAAGGTGGCCTAATGGTTAAAGTGTTTGCTTTACAAACACAAGGCATAGGGTTCGAGTCTCACAAGGGATAATTGGCTAGGCTTAAAATGGCTCACAAGGGCAGTTAGCTTAATACTAATCTATGAACCTGTGAACCTTCTATAACCACACTATGCAGGCAATTTATCAGGTTTTGTTAACTTGTTCCCTCCTAGTTCAAATCATTGAGCTGTTATGCTCGGCCAGTCTCTAAAATAAAACGTTCTCTTCTCAAAGAAAATTTCCTTACTTGTTAATGTTTTGGTTCTCACCAATGCCTGGACCATACTTGCCATGATCGCTTCACAACTGTTTGGAGTTACCATAATTGACTCATGAGAAGTCTTCAGTTTTCTAAGTTCCAAGCATCAGGAAAATGTTCTTGAGGTATAACTAAGCCAATGGGGCATACAGTTTACTCGAATACCAATTAGTATTTCTTTTCTTTCTTTGTTTTGTTTCTTTCTTTTTCTTTCTTTCTTTCTTTCTTTCTTTCTTTCTTTCTTTCTTTCTTTCTTTTTTTTCAACTAATTTGGGCTTATTAATCTCTGTCCAAATAATATATTTCTTCTGTGATGCCCACTTATGTTCCTATAGAAAGGTTACTTTTCCATTGGCAGTTAGTTCAGGATGATTTACCCCTCCATTTCAAAATATTCTCATTCTGTTCTAATAACATAAAGCAAACTGTGTATACAAAATTGACTTACTTTCTCCAAGACACAGTGGTAAAATCACAGCATAACATACTATATAAACAAATCATTTTAACCAGGAGTCATTTTTTAATATTTTATCCGTGTTTTCTCTGCATATAATTACGGTTTAGAATGGGTGAAAAAGAAAAATAAGTGAAGGGTAAACACTATCTTTCAACAAATTGCCCATTGGGTACAGAGTTAAAAGTTCTTTTATTTTATTTTTTTTATTTTTTTTATTTTTGGTGTGGTCCTTCACAGCCTTAATTTTGCCCAACATTATTTTACAAAAGACAGGAAATAATTTAGTAAGTGCATCATCTGCTAACAGATTTTATCACCTATTATTGACAGACTAAGGCTGTTCAATGACATTGAATGCTATTGACAGACTAAGGCTGTTCAATGACATTGAATGCACCATCAGACTATGATGCACCTTCCTCCCTTTTAATCAAATCAGCATATCATTTCAAGCCTAAGAGATAAAAGATCTTGAAGACTGCAATTTAAACGTCAGTACCATCCATCTGCAGTTTCTAATCACTGGAATAAATGCATTCTACTTGTTATTAGTAATCAATGTTGTGTCGTCAATTTCTTGGATGGTGCTTTTCTTCCACAGTATAGAAAGAATTTCTTCCTTTAGTGTATATGAATAAAACATCACCAAGGTCAGACTTGACTGTTGCCTATCTACAGCATGTGGCATGGCGACCTTATGGGCCCTCCTGATGTTGTTTTTTTCATGAGGCATTCCAGTCCATTTAATCAGACATCTTTTCATACAATATCTGTTTTCCCTTCCTTCTGTCATGTCAGGTACTACCATTATTGATATCTTATCCTGTCTTCGCCTATCCCCATGTCTGTTATTTTCAGCATCAGTTCATCTTGCTTACGTTCTGTGTCTACTATTCCTTCTAGGCTCTCTTTACTCTTACTTTGCTTTTCTCCATGAAGATCTGAGTGCCAGGAAAGGGTCTCCTATACTTGCTGATTTTTTTCTGCTATTCCTAGGTATGTAATCCATTAACAAATTGCTACTCTAAAAGATTTCTAAGAGCACCTCATCAGTTTTTTATTCCAAAGTGCTAGGGACAGACTCCTTTAAATTGTTAATGGCTGGTTTCTTTATACTTGGATTCTCCATACTATGACCCGTAAAAGCTAAGACCAGTGACAAGTTTGTATAAATCTTGCCTTTTTGTACTCTTTTGTACAAGTTGATTTTCTAGCAAAAATGAATACTTCAAACAGCACTCATTGCTTTCTTCCTTTACTGATTGCTGAATTGCAAATGTGGTCTCTTAATTTCAAGCCTGAAATGCAGTAACACATGCCTTACAGGAATTGTGCTATACCAGAGGTCCTTTGTAAGGCTTGCTTGTACATATTAGGTCTTTCTTGGAGGATCTGGGCATCCACCAAAGAGATTATGATAACTCAATATGTGCAATCATCTGCAAACTTGGTCAGTAGCAGACGCATGACTTCAGTGTTAACATATGAGAAGTAAATATCAATCAGAAGTAGCCTGAAAACAGATCCCTGAAGGAACGCATTATTAGCAAGCCTTTCAAATTACAACAGACTTTCTATACTTTTAGTCTGGGCTTCATTAGTGTGCCAAATTGAAATCCACTTGGTCACATAAGGGTTAACAAAAGACCCTCTTCAAGAGAAATCTTGATGAGTGGATGGGAGATCATAGGTTTACCCCTGGGATCTCTTCTGTGTCCCTACTAGACAGAGGCACAGTAAACTCACAGTAGCTCATGTGAAGATGGCGCCAGTGTGTTCGGCTCGCCGCTCGAGAGCTCTGCAAGTTTTCATGTGTTTGCTGCTATTTGTGTGTATTTGGCAGTGTGTGGATCCAAAAACTACGTATGATCGATGTTCGCTGGTTAATATCGGTGTTGCTGCAGGTTTGCTGCCGTCTGGAGGAAGCGTTTTTCGGAGCATGTCTCACCTTGTTTTAGATCCATTACCAGAGTCTTTTTTGACCTTCCCACTGCTGTATCTTGTTGGTGGGATGTTGAGGAAGCGTAGGAAGCGGGGCTGCCATGGAGGACGGTTAGCCAAGTTGAAATCGTTGGTGGCTTCCTTCTCTGGCGTTCTGGGAGTTAGGCGAAGGCTGCTTCCTGGGTCTCTTGTGTCTGGGCAGATGTGGAATGCTATGGCTTCGTGGAGTATCCCTGTTGCTGGTTTTTCGATGGGGGATTGTGTCTGCTTTCCACGGTATCGTCGCTGCTGTGTGAGAGGAGTTAATTTCAAGAACCTGAAACCGGTAGTTAAGGCACTGTCTACTGTAGGAGTTGTGTCAACTTTAAAGTGTGGATTGGTGAATGCCAGGTCAGTGGCTAATAAGACATTTGTCTTAAAAGAATTTTTTATGCAACATACTTTGGATTTGCTCTGCATAACTGAGACTTGGATTTAACCTGGGGAATGGAACGCTTTAAATGAACTGGTGCCAGTGGACTGTATGTTGATTAGTGTGCCTAGAATTTTAAAACGTGGTGGTGGGTTGGCAGTTATCTGTAAAACAAATTTGTCATTAAAACAACTGCATCCTGTAACTACTTATAGCAGCTTTGAAGTATGTTTGTTTGAGCTAGGTTATTTAAGCCCACTTCTTTGTGTAGTGGTTTATAGGCCTCCTAGTTATAATAAGGTTTTTATATCTGAATTTTCTGAATTTTTGTCTGAGTATGTTTTATGTTATGATCAGATTATTTTACTTGGGGATTATAACATTCATGTATGCTGTCCAGATAAGCCACTTGTTTCAGAATTTTGTGGACTGTTAAATTGTTTTTATTTTAAATCAGTGTGTTGTTGAGGACACTCATGAATGTGGGCATACGCTGGATTTGGTATTATCATCTGGGCTTGCTGTGGAAAATCTTTGTATACATGATGCTGTTTTTTCTGATCATAAACCTATTGTTTTTGATGTCAAATTGTATTCTAGTGTAGAAAATCTTTCTGTGTCAGTTAGATTCAAACGTTTTTTTAATCAAGATGTTCTTGAGAGGTTTTCTTTACTATTTAAAGAGGTTATGTTTCAAATCCCGGAAGGGTGTACATTGAATGGATTTTTAAGCTGCTTTAATGAGACTTGTAGGGATATTTTGGATATTATTGCCTCTGCTTGAAAAGAAGAGTTCAGTAAGAAATCCGTGGGTAACAGATACTACTCGAGCTGCAAGGAGAGATTGTAGAAGATGTGAAGGCAGTGGAAAAGAATAAACTTACTGTATTTTTGATTGCTTTGAGGGAAAGTTGGAAGGTCTATCAGAATACTGTAGCCAAGGAAATGTGCAAAAATGTGTATTATTCTAACCTTGTCTCTAAAAACTCTCTCATAATCCTAGGATTTTTGTACATGTAATTGATTCTGTTTTAAATGCTCAGGATTATTTCCCAGTTCAGGCTTCAACTATAATTTGTAATGATTTTCTTAAATATTTTATGGATAAGGTTGCTAAGTTAAGAATGGTTGTGCCTACAGTTTCTTTACAGGGCCCATTGATTCCTGTTTTGAAGAAACTATGTACTTTTAATCCTATATCTTTGCCAGATTTAATTAAAATGATAAATCTTCTACCTTCCTAACAACACACCTACACTAAACAATCTTATCACACCCTATAACAATCTTCATTCCCTACGCTCCTCTAATAAACTCCTAGCTTATATACCCAAATCTAACAACTTAGCTGGTGACCTTCTCCACCACCACAGGTAAGCAATGGAACATGCTACCACCCAACCTTACCTCTATTTCCTCTTTTCCCCTCTTCAAACTTAATCTTAAAAATCACCTAAAACTTCAATGGTTATGCCCTTGCTGCAACCCTGACTAATACTCTACTATTAGCCTGTAACCTATCTTCTCTCTCTCTTCCTTTACATTACTACTCTGCCAATACATGTTGTAAATGTTATCTTCCACATTTTTAACCCAATGGTTTACTTTAAAATGTTACGTTAATTCCTTCCTAATGTATGTGGCATTGCCTCTTATTGCTTTTTTTATATATTATTATTAAGTATGTGGAGCTTTTCTCCCCGGGCCTCTACTGAAAATGGAAATATCTCCAGCTAGACTAGCCCGGTCAACAAATGTAAAATAAAATAAATAAAAATAAAATAAAATGAGGCTAAGCCTAGTGATTCTCCTGACGATGTGTTACCATCATTTGTTTATAAGGATGTATCTCCTATAGTGGCACCAGTGGTATTGTCAATAATCAATACGAGTTTACTTTCTGGTGTAGTGCCCAATGATTTTAAAAAGGGGGTTATACATCCATTGTTGAAAAAATCAGGCCTCGATGCGTCTGTATTGGCTAATTATAGGCCAATCTCCAAGTTACCTTTTTGGAGTAAGGTGTTGGAGAGATGTGTCTATGGACAATTGTTGGATTTTTTGGATAAAAATAATTTCTTAGAAAATTTTCAATCTGGTTTTAAACCATTACATAGTACTGAGACAGCTTTATTGAAAGTTATGAATGATATTTTTCTTGCAACTGATAGTGGTAAATCTGTATTATTAGTGCTGTTGGATTTAACGGCTGCTTTTGATACAGTTAATCATGAGGTGCTTTTGCACCGTCTTGAATATTATGTAGGAGTTACTGATTTGGTGTTAGATTGGTTTAGGTCTTACCTTACTGATAGAATGGTATGTGTACAGATGGGTGGTTTTTCTTCTGATTTTTTCCACCTTCCTTGGGGGGTTCCACAGGGTTCAATCCTGGGGCCTTTGTTGTTTTGTATTTATATTCTGCCTCTAGGAGACATCTTACAAAAATATGGTATTGACTTTCATCTATATGCTGATGATTGTCAACTTTATATACCTTTGGATGAGTCTGATGGTCGATCATTATTAAAGATTCTGGATTGCTTACGTGAGCTTAAGATATGGATGGTGGAGAACTTCTTGAGTTTAAATGAAGGAAAGACAGAAGTGGTGTTTTTTGGTTCTAGGCGTTATAATAATTCTAATAAGATATATTATGGTGAATTGACTCCCTATTTGAAGGATTCTGTTGTTAATTTGTGGGTAATAATGGATAAGATCTCTGTTTTAGGAGTCATATAAATAGGGTAGTGGCATCTTCCTTCTATCAGTTAAGACGCAGCTAAAGTGAAACCTTTTATCTAAATGTGATCTTGAAATTGTAGTGCATGCTTTATAACTTCACGTTTGGATTATTGTAACTCTATTTTATTTGGTGTGAGTCAGGGTGTCCTGTCTCGTTTGCAGCTTGTTCAAAATGCTGCGGGAGTTCTTGGAAGGCAAACGAAATTTGATCATGCAATGCCTATATTGGCAGTCTTACATTGGCTGCCTGTTTTTTCTATAGAATTTGCTTTAAAATCTTGTTATTGGCATTTAAAGCTCTTAAGGGGTTAACAATTTATTTATCAGGAATTTTTGCATCCCTATGTACCCATTAGGGCACCGTTCTGAAGATTTGTCTTTACTTCTTGAGGTCCCAAGGTCAATGATTTAAGACCGAGGAGATAGAGCTTTGCTGTTGCAGCTCCCAAAACTTTCTGGAATGAGCTTCCCACTTTACATATTCGGCAGTCTTCTTCAGTGGCAGCTTTTAAATTAAATCTTGTAGACTTATTTTTATGATTTAGCTTTTTAGTAATGTGTAACGTTGATTGAATTTGTATTTTATTTTGTAACTTTGTAAAGCACTTTGAGTGGCATTTATTGTCTGTAGGTGCTATATAAATAAAAGGACTTGGACTTGACCTGACTAAACTAACCTTACTCAAAAGGGCTATCTTCTGGTGACCCTTACTATACAGAGGCACAGTCAACTGAAAATCTAAAAGGGTATGGCGAAAGTTTCAAACCACACTCTGGCTAGGCTTATAAATGCCCTAGGGCAGATAGCCTAGTATCAACCTATGAACCTATGTCAATAATGTCTGAATATGCGAAGTTGTCAAAGGCCTTTGCTAAGCCAAGGTAAGTGGTGTGCACTATTTGCTTTCATCCAGGGCCTTAGTCACTTTTACAGAGAAGTGTTACTAAGTCTATAAGAAAAGACCTACCTTTTACAGACCTAAACTGGTTTGGTTCCAGGGATTGTAGGCTGCCAATGTCATTTTCATAAGTTATAAAGCGATATCCATCTCTTTACAGATAAGGTTGGGTAGACTTTTTAATGTGTAGTTGCCAAGACTGGCATTGTGTCCACCCTTGTGTTGTGGAGATGACCACAACTCTTCAATATGTCGCTGGTATCTAGCTACTTGAGAAGCAGATACTAAACAGATTTAGTAGCCATTTGGGTAGGTTATTCTTGGTCCTTACAAGAAAGCAACCAGGCAGTTTGTCTGGACTCATGGAACTAGTGTTCTGGCTTTTTAGAGTGACAAGAACATCACTGCCCAGAATGCTGATTTGTTACCTCAATGGGAATAGAAAAGACACCTATAAAATTATTATGTTAATCGATGCAATCTGATTGTCAAGAATAAGTACAAGCCATTATGTGCAGAAATAATAACAACCATGAAAATGACACTTTTGATTTTAATGTAAAAAGCTGTATATTTAAATTAATCATAACTATAAATATTCAAAATGAGAAATGGTGCCCATGTTGGATACCTTGCCTGCTTAACAGCTGAACATTTCTATGACTTGTTATAACCATTTAATAAATATAAGAAACACCAGTTTTAACAGAAAAAGTCAAAACTTAATAAAAAAACATGAAGCAATCACTAAAACATAACATATTTAAAAGTACAGAAGGCAAAAAATGCAGACACTATAAATTACCATCACTAAATTTCCAAGAGTCCACGAATCATCACTAAATTTATGCCATGTTTTGTGCACCTCCTTCAAAAAAGTACACCAGTGTTAGGTCCGCATAGAATTAAATTAGAAAGTATTTGCATGAAAGCATAACATAACCCAGTCCAGCATTTTACATCTACAATGCTTCGGCCTTGCATTCTAAGACCACATGGATAGTTTCATTCCTTACTCTGGCCCAGCAGTACCCCTAATTATTTCACATCTTCTCCAAATTTCAATGTATTCAGGTATAATCTGACATATAAAAACTTACAGATACCTGCTGTTGCTATTACTATCCAGACATATGCAGCCAATTTATTTATTTATTTTTTGACATGTTGACAGGGTAAGTGGTCTCTTCCAATGACCCTTTTTGGCCATGATCTAGTGACAATTGAACAATAAAGAGTTACCCATATGTAACACAATTACAAAGTGGTAATACAAAGTAACAACATTCTATAAAATAACATAATTCATAGATATATTAGAAGGCAATTCAGTATCTGGGGAGGAGTGAGGGATTCATTGATGAGATAAATTTCAAGTCTCATGAGAAGAGTTTGCTTTTATCACATGAATTAAGTTTGAGGAGAAGGTGTTTTGAGCATGTATTTTGTCTGATGGTAGAGTAACTACTTCCCAAATGCATTTCAGAAAATGTAAGACAGTGTCCTTTTTTATCTGTTTATGTGTCTTTGAAAAGCTTGTATGGCTAAATTGCATAAGGTTACAAAGGAAGATCAGTTTTCAGGTGTAGGATGTTGTTTTCATTTTTGTCATATTTCATCTGTCAAGCTAAGGAGATTTTCTATTAAGTGGATAATCCATCTGTTTTTCAGGGCTTATATATTGTATGCTTAAGAGGGAAAAATGTATCTTGTAGGTGGGGAAGAAAGTCAGCTAGGGATGAGGCTGCAGGATTGGGGGTCATATAATGACAGTATATGGTTCCATTTGTAGGAAGAAACAATGTTTTTAGCTTGCCAATATTAATTCTTGATTGGTGTCTAAATGATCTTAAGTGTGCCAATATTAATTCTTGTCTGGTGTCTAAATGATTTTAAAAATTGGTGGCAGTTTGATTGATGTAGTTGCCAGGCAGGCAACAACGATTAGCAAATAAACTTTGCAAGTTCTTCATCCAATAACATTCTCATACAATGATCATCTATAATTTTAACTGAAGTGCTCTATATGTACGTACGTATGGGCCTAGAACCCTTTGCCAAAAATCCATAATGTCAATCAGAATATCAACATCAACATTTTGAAACACAGAACATCAATAGAGTATAAGCACGAGGGATTACCTTGGAAAAGGAACCAAA